>NC_048578.1:39028271-39083271 GCF_013265735.2 Oncorhynchus mykiss
CTCTCTGTCTCTGTCTCTCTGTCACTGTCTCTGTCTCTCTCTCCTCTCTCTCTCTCTCTGTCTCTCCCTCTCTCTCTTTCTCTCTCATTTCTCTGTCTCTCTCTCTCTCTCTTTCTCTGTCTCTCTCTGTCTCTCTCTGTCTCTCTCTGTCTCTCTCTGTCTCTCTCTCTCTCTCTCTCTCTCTCTCTCTCGCTCTCTCTCTCTCTCTCTCTCTCTGTCTCTCTGTCTCTCTGTGTCTCTGTCTCTCTCTCTCTGTCTCTCTGTCTCTCTGTCTCTCTGTCTCTCTGTGTCTCTGTGTCTCTGTCTCTGTCTCTCTGTCTCCCTGTCTCTCTGTCTCTCTGTCTCTCTGTGTCTCTGTCTCTCTCTCTCTCTCTCTCTGTCTCTCTGTCTCTCTGTCTCTCTGTGTCTCTGTGTCTCTGTCTCTCTCTCTCTCTGTCTCTCTCTGTCTCTCTGTCTCTCTGTCTCTCTGTCACTGTCTCTGTCTCTCTCTCCTCTCTCTCTCTCTCTCTCTGTCTCTCTGTCTCTCTGTCTCTCTGTGTCTCTGTCTCTCTCTGTCTCTCTCTGTCTCTCTGTGTCTCTGTCTCTCTGTCTCTCTGTCACTGTCTCTGTCTCTCTCGCCTCTCTCTCTCTCTCTTTCTCTGTCTCTCTCTGTCTCTCTCTGTCTCTATCTCTCTCTCTCCCTCTCTGTCTCTCGCTGTCTGTCTCTGTCTCGCCCTCTCTCTGTATGTCTCTCTCTGTCCCACCCCCCCCCCCCCAAGCAGTCACCAGGGTAAAGCCATTTGCGTCACTACGGTAACAAGTGATTAGTGATGTGTATGCATGGGTTCTATTTGGGTGTCTCTCGCCCACGGCTGCCCCTGTTCTAGGTTTGATCCAAAACATGTCCAAACTATGGAAATGTTTCCTTAGATCATGGTGTAAGCCATGACGAGTGATAGGCCACATGCTGTTATTCTGCAGACCTGTGGGTGGGAGGTCTGTGAGTAATAAATCATCGACAGATCCAGTCACGTGTAAAAAAGGTTCTGACCCAAAAAACATTCTAATTCCATGAGTCTGGTCTGGCATTCTTTCAGGGTAAATGATTGTATGTGTTGTCATGGTATCCACTGGCTGTCAATCCTCTGAGCATCGTTGATAGCTGATATGCTGGTTGAGCTGTTTCCTGGCGGCTGATAGGCTGGTTGAGCAGTTCCCTGACGGCTGATAGGCTGGTTGAGCAGTTCCCCAGCTACACATCATTCTTCAGAGTTATACAGGAATGGAGAGGAGAGGAGAGGATAGGGGAGAGGAGAGGACAGGGGAGAGGAGAGGAGAGGACAGGGGAGAGGAGAGGAGAGGAGAGGACAGGACAGGACAGGAGAGGAGAGGAGAGGAGAGGAGAGGAGAGGAGAGGAGAGGAGAGGAGAGGAGAGGACAGGACAGGACAGGACAGGACAGGACAGGACAAGAGAGGGCAGGAGAGGAGAGGAGAGGAGAGGAGAGGAGAGGAGAGGAGAGGAGAGGACAGGACAGGACAGGACAGGACAGGACAGGACAGGACACCACTTGTTAACAGTCTACTGCCAGAGCTCCATCTGGTGGACTGAGCCATAGTTGATTTCCTGCAGGGAAAGCGGGTCTGCCAACTGGGCACAGACGTCAATTCAACGTCTATTCCTCATCGGTTCAACGTAGTTTAATTGAAATGACGTGGAAACAACGTCGATTCAACCAGTGTGTTGTCACACACAGAGATGCTCCTTATTTCTCTAGTACCTTATTACGCTTTGCACTGGAACCTTCTGTATTAATTACAGGAATTACAAGGGAACCTTCTGTATTAATTACAGGAATCACACTGGAACCTTCTGTATTAATTACAGGAATTACACTGGAACCTTCTGTATTAATTACAGGAATTACACTGGAACCTTCTGTATTAATTACAGGAATCACACTGGAAACTTCTGTATTAATTACAGGAATTACACTGGAACCTTCTGTATTAATTACAGGAATTACACTGGAACCTTCTGTATTAATTACAGGAATCACACTGGAACCTTCTGTATTAATTACAGGAATTACACTGGAACCTTCTGTATTAATTACAGGAATCACACTGGAACCTTCTGTATTAATTACAGGAATTACACTGGAACCTTCTGTATTAATTACAGGAATCACACTGGAACCTTCTGTATTAATTACAGGAATCACACTGGAACCTTCTGTATTAATTACAGGAATTACACTGGAACCTTCTGTATTAATTACAGGAATTACACTGGAACCTTCTGTATTAATTACAGGAATTACACTGGAACCTTCTGTATTAATTACAGGAATTACACTGGAACCTTCTGTATTAATTACAGGAATTACACTGGAACCTTCTGTATTAATTACAGGAATTAAATTAAGTATATTTTATGTTTTCCTTGTTTTATTTCATTTTTCATGATTTATTTAGTACTGAATATGTGTTATTTATCGATGGAGTATCAAATCAAAGTTTATTTATTTATTTGTCATGACCTCACAGTGAAATGCTGAATACAACAGGTGTAGTAGACCTTACAGTGAAATGCTGAATACAACAGGTGTAGTAGACCTCACAGTGAAATGCTGAATACAACAGGTGTAGTAGACCTTACAGTGAAATGCTGAATACAACAGGTGTAGTAGACCTTACAGTGAAATGCTGAATACAACAGGTGTAGTAGACCTCACAGTGAAATGCTGAATACAACAGGTGTAGTAGACCTTACAGTGAAATGATGAATACAACAGGTGTAGTAGACCTCACAGTGAAATGCTGAATACAACAGATGTAGTAGACCTTACAGTGAAATGCTGAATACAACAGGTGTAGTAGACCTTACAGTGAAATGCTGAATACAACAGGTGTAGTAGACCTTACAGTGAAATGCTGAATACAACAGGTGTAGTAGATCTTACAGTGAAATGCTGAATACAACAGGTGTAGTAGACCTCACAGTGAAATGCTGAACACAACAGGTGTAGTAGACCTCACAGTGAAATGCTGAATACAACAGGTGTAGTAGACCTTACAGTGAAATGCTGAATACAACAGGTGTAGTAGATCTTACAGTGAAATGCTGAATACAACAGGTGTAGTAGACCTCACAGTGAAATGCTGTATACAACAGGTGTAGGTAGACCTTACTGTGAAATGCTGAATACAACAGGTGTAGTAGACCTCACAGTGAAATGCTGTATACAACAGGTGTAGTAGACCTTACAGTGAAATGCTGAATACAACAGGTGTAGTAGACCTTACAGTGAAATGATGAATACAACAGGTGTAGTAGACCTCACAGTGAAATGCTGAATACAACAGGTGTAGTAGACCTCACAGTGAAATGCTGAATACAACAGGTGTAGTAGACCTTACAGTGAAATGCTGAATACAACAGGTGTAGTAGACCTTACAGTGAAATGCTGAATACAACAGGTGTAGTAGACCTCACAGTGAAATGCTGTATACAACAGGTGTAGGTAGACCTTACTGTGAAATGCTGAATACAACAGGTGTAGTAGACCTCACAGTGAAATGCTGTATACAACAGGTGTAGGTAGACCTTACTGTGAAATGCTGAATACAACAGGTGTAGTAGACCTTACAGTGAAATGCTGAATACAACAGGTGTAGTAGACCTTACAGTGAAATGCTGAATACAACAGGTGTAGTAGACCTTACAGTGAAATGCTGAATACAACAGGTGTAGTAGACCTTACAGTGAAATGCTGAATACAACAGGTGTAGTAGACCTCACAGTGAAATGCTGAATACAACAGGTGCAGTAGACCTTACAGTGAAATGCTGAATACAACAGGTGTAGTAGACCTTACAGTGAAATGCTGAATACAACAGGTGTAGTAGACCTTACAGTGAAATGCTGAATACAACAGGTGCAGTAGACCTTACAGTGAAATGCTGAATACAACAGGTGTTTCACCTTACAGTGAAATGATGAATACAACAGGTGCAGTAGACCTTACAGTGAAATGCTGAATACAACAGGTGTAGTAGACCTCACAGTGAAATGCTGAATACAACAGGTGTAGTAGACCTTACAGTGAAATGCTGAATACAACAGGTGCAGTAGACCTCACAGTGAAATGCTGATTTGAACTTGCAACCTTCCGGTTACTAGTCCAACGCTCTAACCACTAGGCTACCCTGCCGCCCAAATTTCTCTAATCAATAGTGAAAAAAAGGAACTGAATAATGATTTGTTATTTATTAATGGAGTACCGAATGACAATGTTATTTATCATTCGTTTTATTTATCATTCATGCCTTTGAACAGGGTATGGTAGTAGGTGTCAAGAACTGCAACGTTGCTGGGTTTTTTCTCGCTAAACACTCTCCTGTGTGTATCAAGAATGGTCCACACCCCAAAGGACATCCAGCCAACTTGACACAACTGTGGGAAGCCTTGGGGTCAACATGGGCCAGCAGCCCTGTGGAACGCTTTCGACACCTTGTAGAGTCCGTGCACCGACAAATTGAGGCTGTGGATTTAACAAGTCACATCAATAAAGGATCATAACTTTCACCTGGATTCACCTGGTCAGTCTGTGTCATGGGAAGAGCTGGTGTTCTTAATGTTTTGTACACTCAGTGTAAAGTGAGTGTCCGTAGGGTCAGTGCAAGATAGAGTCAGTGCAGATAGTTTGGGTACCATTAATTGGATATTTAGCAGTCTGGATATTTAGCAGTCTGGATATTTAGCAGTCTGGATATTTAGCAGTCTGGATATTTAGCAGTCTGGATATTTAGCAGTCTGGATATTTAGCAGTCTGGATATTTAGCAGTGTGGATATTTAGCAGTCTTACAGCTTGGTGGTAGAAACTGTCTCTGAGCCTGTTTGACCGAGAGCCGACGCTCCGGTACTGTTTGCCGGACTGTATAGCAGAGTGAACAGTCTACGACTCGGGTGGCCGGAGTCTTTGGCAGTCTTTTGCTGCCTGAACATGCTGCCTGCCCTGACCTCGAGCCTGCCTGAACATTCTGCCTGCCCTGACCTCGAGCCTGCCTGCCATTCTGCCTGCCCTGACCTCGAGCCTGCCTGACCATTCTGCCTGCCCTGACCTCGAGCCTGCCTGATCATTCTGCCTGCCCTGACCTCGAGCCTGCCTGCCATTCTGCCTGCCCTGACCTCGAGCCTGCCTGACCATTCTGCCTGCCCTGACCTCGAGCCTGCCTGCCATTCTGCCTGCCCTGACCTCGAGCCTGCCTGATCATTCTGCCTGCCCTGACCTCGAGCCTGCCCTGACCTCGAGCCTGCCCTGACGTCGAGCCTGCCCTGACGTCGAGCCTGCCCTGACGTCGAGCCTGCCTGATCATTCTGCCTGCCCTGACCTCGAGCCTGCCTGCCATTCTGCCTTCCCTGACCTCGAGCCTGCCTGACCATTCTGCCTGCCCTGACCTCGAGCCTGCCTGCCATTCTGCCTGCCCTGACCTCGAGCCTGCCTGATCATTCTGCCTGCACTGACCTCGAGCCTGCCCTGACCTCGAGCCTGCCCTGACGTCGAGCCTGCCCTGACGTCGAGCCTGCCCTGACGTCGAGCCTGCCCTGACCTCAAGCCTGCCTGATCATTCTGCCTGCCCTGACCTCGAGCCTGCTCTGACCTCGAGCCTGCCTGCCATTCTGCCTGCCCTGACCTCGAGCCTGCCTGACCATTCTGCCTGCCCTGACCTCAAGCCTGCCTGCCATTCTGCCTGCCCTGACCTCGAGCCTGCCTGATCATTCTGCCTGCCCTGACCTCGAGCCTGTCCTGACCTCGAGCCTGCCCTGACGTCGAGCCTGCCCTGACGTCGAGCCTGCCCTGACGTCGAGCCTGCCCTGACCTCAAGCCTGCCTGATCATTCTGCCTGCCCTGACCTCGAGCCTGCTCTGACCTCGAGCCTGCCTGCCATTCTGCCTGCCCTGACCTCGAGCCTGCCTGACCATTCTGCCTGCCCTGACCTCAAGCCTGCCTGCCATTCTGCCTGCCCTGACCTCGAGCCTGCCTGATCATTCTGCCTGCCCTGACCTCGAGCCTGTCCTGACCTCGAGCCTGCCCTGACGTCGAGCCTGCCCTGACTTCGAGCCTGCCCTGACCTCGAGCCTGCCCTGACCTCGAGCCTGCCCTGACCTCGAGCCTGTCCTGACCTCGAGCCTGCCCTGACGTCGAGCCTGCCCTGACTTCGAGCCTGCCCTGACCTCAAGCCTGCCCTGACCTCGAGCCTGCCCTGACATCAAGCCTGCCTGATCATTCTGCCTGCCCTGACCTCGAGCCTGCCTGATCATTATGCCTGCCCTGACCTCGAGCCTGCCCTGACCTCGAGCCTGCCTGACCATTCTGCCTGCCCTGACCTTGAGCCTACCTGACCATTCTGCCTGCCCTGACCTCGAGCCTGCCTGACCATTCTGCCTGCCCTGACCTCGAGCCTGCCTGATCATTCTGCCTGCCCTGACCTCGATCCTGCCCTGACCTCGAGCCTGCCCTGACCTCGAGCCTGCCCTGACCTCGAGGCTGCCTGCCATTCTGTACCTCTGGACTCTGGAACTCTGAACTGGTTTTGACCTTTTGCCTGGCTTGGGGTGGGAAGTAGATAGCCTAAATAATTACGGGTCTGCAGCTCACCATGAGGTATTCTATATCAGACGAACAAAAAGCCCGGAGAATTGCTTCACACTTGAAGCAGCACACCAATTGTTATTTATGACATAACAACCATTGCTGGACCCGACTCCAAAAGCGAGCCACCGATGGACAGTACCAGAAAATATGTTTTATTTATTCTGTTTCCTGGTGGCAGAGTCTACACAGGGCTGACTGTTCTATAGATTATGTTTCCTGGTGGCAGAGTCTGCACAGGGCTGACTGTTCTATAGATTCTGTTTCCTGGTGGCAGAGTCTGCACAGGGCTGACTGTTCTATAGATTCTGTTTCCTCATGGCAGAGTCTGCACAGGGCTGACTGTTCTATAGATTCTGTTTCCTCATGGCAGAGTCTGCACTGGGCTGACTGCTCTATAGATTCTGTTTCCTCATGGCAGAGTCTGCACTGGGCTGACTGTTCTATAGATTCTGTTTCCTCATGGCAGAGTCTGCACTGGGCTGACTGTTCTATAGATTCTGTTTCCTGGTGGCAGAGTCTGCACAGGGCTGACTGTTCTATAGATTCTGTTTCCTCATGGCAGAGTCTGCACTGGGCTGACTGTTCTATAGATTCTGTTTCCTCATGGCAGAGTCTGCACTGGGCTGACTGTTCTATAGATTCTGTTTCCTCATGGCAGAGTCTGCACAGGGCTGACTGTTCTATAGATTCTGTTTCCTCATGGCAGAGTCTGCACTGGGCTGACTGTTCTATAGATTCTGTTTCCTGGTGGCAGAGTCTGCACAGGGCTGACTGTTCTATAGATTCTGTTTCCTCATGGCAGAGTCTGCACTGGGCTGACTGTTCTATAGATTCTGTTTCCTGGTGGCAGAGTCTGCACAGGGCTGACTGTTCTATAGATTCTGTTTCCTCATGGCAGAGTCTGCACTGGGCTGACTGTTCTATAGATTCTGTTTCCTCATGGCAGAGTCTGCACTGGGCTGACTGTTCTATAGATTATGTTTCCTGGTGGCAGAGTCTGCACAGGGCTGACTGTTCTATAGGCTCTGTTTCCTGGTGGCAGAGTCTGCACAGGGCTGACTGTTCTATAGATTCTGTTTCCTGGTGGCAGAGTCTGCACAGGGCTGACTGTTCTATAGGCTCTGTTTCCTGGTGGCAGAGTCTGCACAGGGCTGACTGCTCTATAGATTCTGTTTCCTGGTGGCAGAGTCTGCACAGGGCTGACTGTTCTATTGATTCTGTTTCCTCGTGGCAGAGTCTGCACAGGGCTGACTGTTCTATAGATTCTGTTTCCTCGTGGCAGAGTCTGCACAGGGCTGACTGTTCTATTGATTCTGTTTCCTGGTGGCAGAGTGCACTGGGCTGACTGCTCTATAGATTCTGTTTCCTGGTGGCAGAGTCTGCACAGGGCTGACTGCGCTATAGATTATGTTTCCTGGTGGCAGATTCTGAACTGGGCTGACTGCTCTAAAGATTCTGTTTCCTGGTAGCAGAGTCTGCACAGGGCTGACTGTTCTATAGATTCTGTTTCCTGGTGGCAGAGTGCACAGGGCTGACTGCTCTAAAGATTCTGTTTCCTGGTGGCAGAGTCTGCACAGGGCTGACTGCTCTAAAGATTCTGTTTCCTCGTGGCAGAGTCTGCACAGGGCTGACTGCTCTATAGATTCTGTTTCCTGGTGGCAGAGTCTGCACAGGGCTGACTGCTCTATAGATTCTGTTTCCTGGTGGCAGAGTCTGCACAGGGCTGACTGCTCTATAGATTCTGTTTCCTGGTGGCAGAGTCTGCACAGGGCTGACTGCTCTATAGATTATGTTTCCTCGTGGCAGAGTCTGCACAGGGCTGACTGCTCTATAGATTCTGTTTCCTGGTGGCAGAGTCTGCACAGGGCTGACTGTTCTATAGATTCTGTTTCCTCATGGCAGAGTCTGCACAGGGCTGACTGTTCTATAGATTCTGTTTCCTGGTGGCAGAGTCTGCACAGGGCTGACTGTTCTATAGATTCTGTTTCCTGGTGGCAGAGTCTGCACAGGGCTGACTGCTCTATAGATTCTGTTTCCTCGTGGCAGAGTCTGCACAGGGCTGACTGTTCTATAGATTCTGTTTCCTCGTGGCAAAGTCTGCACTGGGCTGACTGTTCTATAGATTCTGTTTCCTGGTGGCAGAGTCTGCACAGGGCTGACTGTTCTATAGATTCTGTTTCCTGGTGGCAGAGTCTGCACTGGGCTGACTGCTCTATAGATTCTGTTTCCTGGTGGCAGAGTCTGCACAGGGCTGACTGTTCTATAAATTCTGTTTCCTCGTAGCAAAGTCTGCACTGGGCTGACTGTTCTATAGATTCTGTTTCCTCGTGGCAAAGTCTGCACTGGGCTGACTGTTCTATAGATTCTGTTTCCTGGTGGCAGAGTCTGCACAGGGCTGACTGTTCTATTGATTCTGTTTCCTCGTGGCAAAGTCTGCACTGGGCTGACTGTTCTATAGATTCTGTTTCCTGGTGGCAGAGTCTGCACAGGGCTGACTGTTCTATAGATTCTGTTTCCTGGTGGCAGAGTCTGCACTGGGCTGACTGCTCTATAGATTCTGTTTCCTCGTGGCAAAGTCTGCACTGGGCTGACTGTTCTATAGATTCTGTTTCCTCATGGCAGAGTCTGCACTGGGCTGACTGCTCTATAGATTCTGTTTCCTCATGGCAGAGTCTACACAGGGCTGACTGTTCTATAGATTCTGTTTCCTGGTGGCAGAGTCTGCACAGGGCTGACTGTTCTATAGATTCTGTTTCCTGGTGGCAGAGTCTGCACTGGGCTGACTGCTCTATAGATTCTGTTTCCTCATGGCAGAGTCTACACAGGGCTGACTGTTCTATAGATTCTGTTTCCTGGTGGCAGAGTCTGCACTGGGCTGACTGTTCTATAGATTCTGTTTCCTGGTGGCAGAGTCTGCACAGGGCTGACTGTTCAATGCCCCTTATATTGAGCATTCTTTTGTTGCAGCAAGTATTTCATATAATAGTTTATATTGAAACAGATGAATGTGTCAGTTGTTGTTTAATATGTCAGTTCGTAGACTCGATGCCAAAGTATTGGGACATCAAAAACTTGTTCCCAACTGACTCTCATTTAATTTGGTATTGCTGTCACAGGAGGTTCCGTGGCACCTTAATTGGGAAGGACAGGCTTATACCATTTCTGATTTTTAATATGTGGACGACAGACGCATTCTGACATTTCTTATTTTAAGTAATTGTCACATCAGACAGCGACTGTCTGTCAGTTTGAAGTTGGTCGGTTCGGATTGAGAACAGACGTTCGATCCTGGCCCAGTCATGCTCCGTCCTCGCCCCTCAGATATCTTCTCTATTATCTAGTGATATCTAGGGATCGTGATGCACAAGCTAGGCCTATTTGGAACATCGCCATCTACTGGCTCCCGAGTGGCGCAGCGGTCTAAGGCACTGCAAGAGGCGCCACTACAGTCCCTGGTTTGAATCCAGGCTGTATCACATCCGGACGGTATTGGCAGTCCCATAGGGCGGTGCACAATAGGCCCGGCCTCGTCTGGGTTTGGTCGAGGTAGGCCGTCATTGTAAATAAGAATTTGTTCTGAACTGACTTGCCTGGTTAAATAAAGATAAATAAATAATAAAACACATTTACCAGATTCAGAAGCTCGAAAACCAAATTAGAAAAAAGCTTGAAAACCCTTTCTGATTTAGAAGGAAACAACCTAAGATAATTCATGGTTTTACAGTCAAAGAGAATAGTTTCAGTATAGTTCAATTTATTTTTATTTTTATTTCAGTTTACTAAATTGTTTTTTTGCAAATTATTAGTGTGTGTGTGCATGTGTTCCTGCATGTGTGTGTGCATGTGTTCCTGCATGTGTGTGCATCGTGTGTGTGTGTGTGTGTGTGTGTGTGTGTGTGTGTGTGTGGCGTGTGTGTGTGCATCGCGTGTGTGTGTGCATGTGTTCCTGCATGTGTGTGTGTGTGTGTGTGTGTGTGTGTGCATCGTGTGTGTGTGTGTGTGTGTGTGCATCGCGTATGTGTGTGTGCATGTGTTCCTGCATGTGTGTGTGAACACAGTTCTGCCAATATATGGAATCATTGGAGACAGTTTTATGTTATGACTGTACGGTCATCATTCCTGAGTAAAGAGTTGAAGAGGACGTGTGTGTGTGTGTGTGTGTGTCATCGTCCTGTCCCTTACTCATCATGTCACATATTCATCTGTCTGCCCGTTTTCAGACTGTCAACTGAATTAGAAGTTATGGTGAAAAGGCCCAACTTTACATGATGTCCTCAGGCCACTGGAGAGATGCTCCATAACCTTGAGAACTCTGCAGGGAAAATCTGACAGAAAGAAAGTGCCATATTGGGATTTAGAAATGATATCAGAATGTACAGTATATGGTGTATAGTGTATATACTAGATTCTGGATGAGTGAAAAAATATACAGTATTCATACCCATTCTCTCTCTGCATTTATTATTTATTTACAATTGACATCACAATATCCCATAATGACATCACAATACCCCATAATGACATCACAATACCCCATAATGACATCACAATATCCCATAATGACATCACAATACCCCATAATGACATCACAATACCCCATAATGACATCACAATACCCCATAATGACATCACAATACCCCATAATGACATCACAATACCCCATAATGACAAAGTAAAAAAACAGTTTTTTAGAAAATGTAGCAAATGTATTAAAAATAAAAAAAATATATTTACATAAGTATTCAGACCCCTACAAGCTTGGCACACCTGTATTTGGGGAGTTTCTCCCATTCTTCTCTGCAGATCCTCTCATGCTCTATCAGGTTGTATGGGGAGCGTCGCTGCACAGCTATTTTCAGGTCTCTCCAGAGATGTACGATCGGGTTTAAGTCCGGACTCTGGCTGGGCAACTCAAGGACATTCAGAGACGTGTCCCCGAAGCCACTCCTGCACTGTCTTGGCTGTGTGCTTAGAGTTGTTGTCCTGTTGGAAGGTGAACCTTCACCCCAGTCTGAAGTCCTGAGCGCTCTGGAGCAGGTTTTCTTCAAGGATCTCTATGCTCTGTTCATCTTCCCTCAATCCTGACTAGTCTCCCAGTCCCTGAAAAACATCCCCACAGCATGATTGCTGCCACCACCATGCTTCACCGTAGGGATGGTGCCAGGTTTCCTCCAGACGTGACGCTTGGCATTCAGGCCAAAGAGTTCATCAGACCAGAGAATCTTGTTTCTAATGGTCGGAGAGTCTTTTAGGTGCCTTTTGGCAAACTCCAAGCGGGCTGTCATGTGACTTTTACTGAGGAGTGGCTTCCGTCTGGCCTCTCTACCATAAAGGCCTGATTGGTGGAGCGCTGCAGAGATGGTTGCCCTTCTGGAATGTTCTCCCATCTTCACAGAGAACTGGTCAGTGACCACCGGGTTCTTGGTGGTTCTAGGAGAAGTCTTGGTGTTTACAAACTTCGTCCATTTAAGAATGATGGACGCCACTGTGTGCTTGGGGACCTTCAATGCTGCAGACATTTTTTGGTTCCCTTCCGAGGATCTGTGCCTCAACACAATCCTGCCTCGGAGCTCAATGGACAATCCCTTCGACCTCATGGCTTGTTTTTTGCTCTGACATTATATTTAGACAGTTATAGACAATTATATACACAGGTGTGCACCTTTCCAAATCATGTCCAATCAATTGAATTTACCACAGGTGGACTCCAATCAAGTTGTAGAAACATCTCAAGGATGATCAATGGAAACAGGATGCACCTGAGCTCAATTTAGAGTCTCATAGCAAAGCGTCTGAATACTGAAGTAAATAAGTTATTTTTGTTTCTTATTTTTTAGACATTTGTCAAAAATTTTAATTGTTTTCTTTTTTTTCGCTTTGTCATTCTGGGGTATTGTGATGTCATTCTGGGGTATTGTGATGTCATTATGGGGTTGTGTGATGTCATTATGGGGTATTGTGTGTAGATTGACGAGGACATTTAAAAAAAAAAACTATGTTTTAGAATAATCATGTAACGTAACAAATTGTAAAGTAAAGTTGTCTGAATACTTTCCAATGATATTTACAATTTTAGCCGTGGCTATTATCCAAAGCAACTTACAATAGTGTAAGTTATGCTAATACTAGTCATTTTAGATAACAGCCTAACAGTGGCCGGAATCTAGTCCACCAATCCTGAAGTGGTTCCCATTGAGACACACAGGATCGTATTGTATTGTATTAATCCTGCGCTGAATGAATAGATAAATATTGACATCAATATAAAAGGATTCAAGAGAGAAATAAAAAGTACTCTACTACAAATGACGTTCATTCATTGAAAGATGCTTCCTGATGAGTGGGAAATAATACAATGATAAATAATAATGTTGATTTAAAAAATAAAAACATTTGTAGAGCTAGTATTGATTCATATTATTGGTAGATCAAATTACAGTGAGAAATTATCTGCCCGGGATAAATAGTAAATTGGATGCGTCCCCAAATGGAATCCTATTCCCTATTAGGTGCACTACTTCTGATCACAGCCCTTATGGGGGGGGGGGGGGTTATAAAGGGAATAGGGTGCCATTTGGGACTCATACTTAACTACATATACAGAAAAGATGATTCAAGATTTCTTGTAGGAAAAATGGAAATGTGATTACCGGATGAGAGGAGAGTCACGTACGGGGAAAAAGGACCTTTCCATATTAATGTCACTGAGAGTGATGACATTACAGGGGTCTGATTGGCTACGGGACGGGCGATCCGTATATTCTGTGAATGTATAGGAATTCCCTCTCTCACCCTCTACCTTGCCCCTTATCTCTCTCTCTCTCTCTCTCTCTCTCTCTCTCTCTCTCTCTCTCTCTCTCTCTCTCTCTCTCTCTCTCTCTCTCTCTCTCTCCATTGCCCCTTCACTCACTCACTCACTCACTCACTATACAGACCCTCCTCTCTGTGTTACAAGTCACTATACAGACCCTCCTCTCTCTGTGTTACAAGTCACTATACAGACCCTCCTCTCTCTGCTACAAGTCACTATACAGACCCTCCTCTCTCTGCTACAAGTCACTATACAGACCCTCCTCTCTCTGTTACAAGTCACTATACAGACCCTCCTCTCTCTGTTACAAGTCACTATACAGACCCTCCTCTCTCTGTTACAAGTCACTATACATACCCTCCTCTCTCTGCTACAAGTCACTATACAGACCCTCCTCTCTCTCTCTGTTACAAGTCACTATACAGACCCTCCTCTCTCTCTCTGCTACAAGTCACTATACAGACCCTCCTCTCTCTGCTGCAAGTCACTATACAGACCCTTCTCTCTCTCTCTGCTACAAGTCACTATACAGACCCTACTCTCACTGCTACAAGTCACTATACAGACCCTCCTCTCTCTGTGTTACAAGTCACTATACAGACCCTCCTCTCTCTGCTACAAGTCACTATACTGACCCCCCTCTCTCTCTGAAACAAGTCACTATACAGACCCTCCTCTCTCTGTTACAAGTCAC
Organism: Oncorhynchus mykiss; assembly: GCF_013265735.2. NCBI lineage: Eukaryota > Metazoa > Chordata > Actinopteri > Salmoniformes > Salmonidae > Oncorhynchus > Oncorhynchus mykiss. The sequence goes on from NC_048578.1 coordinate 39,042,417, forward strand.
TATACAGAGTACCCTCTCTCTATGTTACAAGTCACTATACAGACTCCTCTCTCTCTGTGTTACAAGTCACTGTACAGACCCTCCTCTCTCTCTGTTACAAGTCACTATACAGAGTACCCTCTCTCTATGTTACAAGTCACTATACAGACTCCTCTCTCTCTATGTTACAAGTCACTATACAGACTCCTCTCTCTCTGTGTTACAAGTCACTATACAGACCCTCCTCTCTCTGTTACAAGTCACTATACAGAGTACCCTCTCTCTATGTTACAAGTCACTATACAGACCCTCCTCTCTCTCCTACAAGTCACTATACAGACCCTCCTCTCTCTGCTACAAGTCACTATACAGACCCCCTCTCTCTGTTACAAGTCACTATACAGACCCTCCCCTCTCTGTTACAAGTCACTATACAGACCCTCCTCTCTCTGTTACAAGTCACTATACAGACCCTCCTCTCTCTGTTACAAGTCACTATACATACCCTCCTCTCTCTGCTACAAGTCACTATACAGACCCTCCTCTCTCTCTCTGTTACAAGTCACTATACAGACCCTCCTCTCTCTCTCTGCTACAAGTCACTATACAGACCCTCCTCTCTCTGCTGCAAGTCACTATACAGACCCTTCTCTCTCTCTCTGCTACAAGTCACTATACAGACCCTCCTCTCTCTGTTACAAGTCACTATACAGACCCTCCTCTCTCCACTACAAGTCACTATACAGACCCTCCTCTCTCTGCTGCAAGTCACTATACAGACCCTCCTCTCTCTCTCTGCTACAAGTCACTATACAGACCCTCCTCTCTCTGCTACAAGTCACTATACAGACATTCCTCTCTCTGCTACAAGCCACTAAACAGACCCTCCTCTCTCTGCTGCAAGTCACTATACAGACCCTGCCCTCTCTGCTACAAGTCACTATACAAACCCTGCCCTCTCTGCTGCAAGTCACTATACAGACCCTCCTCTCTCTGCTACAAGTCACTATACAGACCCTGCCCTCTCTGCTACAAGTCACTATACAAACCCTGCCCTCTCTGCTACAAGTCACTATACAGACCCTCCTCTCTCTGCTACAACTCACTATACAGACCCCCCTCTCTCTGTTACGAGTCACTACACAGACCCTCCTCTCTCTCTCTCTACAAGTCACTATACAGACCCCCCTCTCTCTGCTACAAGTCACTATACAGACCCCCCTCTCTCTGTTACAAGTCACTATACAGACCCCGCTCTCTCTGTTACAACTAACTATACAGACCCCCCTCTCTCTGTTACAACTCACTATACAGACCCTCCTCTCTCTCTCTCTACAAGTCACTATACAGACCACCCTCTCTCTCTGCTACAAGTCACTATACAGACCCCCCTCTCTCTATGTTACAAGTCACTATACAGACCCCCCTTTCTCTGTTACAAGTCACTATACAGACCCCCCTCTCTCTGTTACAAGTCACTACACAGACCCCCCTCTCTCTGTTACAAGTCACTATACAGACCCCCCTCTCTCTGTTACAAGTCACTATACAGACCCCCCTCTCTCTGTTACAAGTCACTATACAGACCCCCCTCTCTCTGTTACAAGTCACTATACAGACCCCCCTCTCTCTGTTACAAGTCACTATACAGACCCCCCTCTCTCTGTTACAAGTCACTATACAGACCCCCCTCTCTCTGTTACAAGTCACTATACAGACCCCCCTCTCTCTGTTACAAATCACTATACAGACCCCCCTCTCTCTGTTACAAGTCACTATACAGACCCCCCTCTCTCTGTTACAAGTCAATATACAGACCCCCCTCTCTCTGTTACAAGTCACTATACAGACCCCCCCCCTCTCTACAAGTCACTATACAGACCCCCCTCTCTACAAGTCACTATACAGACCTCCCCCTCTCTACAAGTCACTATACAGACCCCCCCTCTCTACAAGTCACTATATAGACCCCCCCTCTCTACAAGTCACTATACAAACCCTGCCCTCTCTGCTGCAAGTCACTATACAGACCCTCCTCTCTCTGCTACAAGTCACTATACAGACCCCCCTCTCTCTGTTACAACTCACTATACAGACCCCGCTCTCTCTGTTACAACTAACTATACAGACCCCCCTCTCTCTGTTACAACTCACTATACAGACCCTCCTCTCTCTCTCTCTACAAGTCACTATACAGACCACCCTCTCTCTCTGCTACAAGTCACTATACAGACCCCCCTCTCTCTATGTTACAAGTCACTATACAGACCCCCCTTTCTCTGTTACAAGTCACTATACAGACCCCCCTCTCTCTGTTACAAGTCACTACACAGACCCCCCTCTCTCTGTTACAAGTCACTATACAGACCCCCCTCTCTCTGTTACAAGTCACTATACAGACCCCCCTCTCTCTGTTACAAGTCACTATACAGACCCCCCTCTCTCTGTTACAAGTCACTATACAGACCCCCCTCTCTCTGTTACAAGTCACTATACAGACCCCCCTCTCTCTGTTACAAGTCACTATACAGACCCCCCTCTCTCTGTTACAAGTCACTATACAGACCCCCCTCTCTCTGTTACAAGTCACTATACAGACCCCCCTCTCTCTGTTACAAATCACTATACAGACCCCCCTCTCTCTGTTACAAGTCACTATACAGACCCCCCTCTCTCTGTTACAAGTCAATATACAGACCCCCCTCTCTCTGTTACAAGTCACTATACAGACCCCCCCCTCTCTACAAGTCACTATACAGACCCCCCTCTCTACAAGTCACTATACAGACCTCCCCCTCTCTACAAGTCACTATACAGACCCCCCCTCTCTACAAGTCACTATATAGACCCCCCCTCTCTACAAGTCACTATACAAACCCTGCCCTCTCTGCTGCAAGTCACTATACAGACCCTCCTCTCTCTGCTACAAGTCACTATACAGACCCCGCTCTCTCTGTTACAACTAACTATACAAACCCTCCTCTTTCTGCTGCAAGTCACTATACAGACCCTCCTCTCTCTGCTACAAGTCACTATACAGACCCCCCTCTCTCTGTTACGAGTCACTACACAGACCCTCCTCTCTCTCTCTCTACAAGTCACTATACAGACCCCCCTCTCTCTTTTACAACTCACTATACAGACCCCCCTCTCTCTGTTACAACTCACTATACAGACCCTCCTCTCTCTCTCTCTACAAGTCACTATACAGACCACCCTCTCTCTCTGCTACAAGTCACTATACAGACCCCCCTCTCTCTATGTTACAAGTCACTATACAGACCCCCCTTTCTCTGTTACAAGTCACTATACAGACCCCCCTCTCTCTGTTACAAGTCACTACACAGACCCCCCTCTCTCTGTTACAAGTCACTATACAGACCCCCCTCTCTCTGTTACAAGTCACCATACAGACCCCCCTCTCTCTGTTACAAGTCACTATACAGACCCCCCTCTCTCTGTTACAAGTCACTATACAGACCCCCCTCTCTCTGTTACAAGTCACTATACAGACCCCCCTCTCTCTGTTACAAGTCACTATACAGACCCCCCTCTCTCTGTTACAAGTCACTATACAGACCCCCCTCTCTCTGTTACAAGTCACTATACAGACCCCCCTCTCTCTGTTACAAGTCACTATACAGACCCCCCTCTCTCTGTTACAAGTCAATATACAGACCCCCCTCTCTCTGTTACAAGTCACTATACAGACCCCCCCCTCTCTACAAGTCACTATACAGACCCCCCTCTCTACAAGTCACTATACAGACCTCCCCCTCTCTACAAGTCACTATACAGACCCCCCCTCTCTACAAGTCACTATATAGACCCCCCCTCTCTACAAGTCACTATACAAACCCTGCCCTCTCTGCTGCAAGTCACTATACAGACCCTCCTCTCTCTGCTACAAGTCACTATACAGACCCCGCTCTCTCTGTTACAACTAACTATACAGACCCTCCTCTCTCTGCTACAAGTCACTATACAGACCCCGCTCTCTCTGTTACAACTAACTATACAAACCCTCCTCTTTCTGCTGCAAGTCACTATACAGACCCTCCTCTCTCTGCTACAAGTCACTATACAGACCCCCCTCTCTCTGTTACGAGTCACTACACAGACCCTCCTCTCTCTCTCTCTACAAGTCACTATACAGACCCCCCTCTCTCTTTTACAACTCACTATACAGACCCCCCTCTCTCTGTTACAACTCACTATACAGACCCCCCTCTCTCTGTTACAACTCACTATACAGACCCTCCTCTCTCTCTCTCTCTCTACAAGTCACAATACAGACCACCCTCTCTCTCTGCTACAAGTCACTATACAGACCCCCCTCTCTCTATGTTACAAGTCACTATACAGACCCCCCTCTCTCTGTTACAAGTCACTATACAGACTCCCCTCTCTCTGTTACAAGTCACTATACAGACCCTCCTCTCTCTCTCTGTTACAAGTCACTATACAGACCCCCCTCTCTCTGTTACAAGTCACTATACAGACCCCCCTCTCTCTGTTACAAGTCACTATACAGACCCCCCTCTCTCTGTTACAAGTCACTATACAGACCCCCCTCTCTCTGTTACAAGTCACTATACAGACCCCCACTTTCTCTGTTATAAGTCAATATGCAGACCCCCCTCTCTCTGTTACAAGTCACTATACAGACCCCCTCTCTCTGTTACAAGTCACTATACAGACCCCCTCTCTCTGTTACAAGTCACTATACAGACCCCCCTCTCTCTGTTACAAGTCACTATACAGACCCCCCTCTCTCTGTTACAAGTCACTATACAGACCCCCCTCTCTCTGTTACAAGTCACTATACAGACCCCCCTCTCTCTGTTACAAGTCACTATACAGACCCCCTCTCTCTGTTACAAGTCACTATACAGACCCCCCTCTCTCTGTTACAAGTCACTATACAGACCCCCCTCTCTCTGTTACAAGTCACTATACAGACCCCCCTTTCTCTGTTACAAGTCACTATACAGACCCCCCTCTCTCTGTTACAAGTCACTATACAGACCCCCCTCTCTCTGTTACAAGTCACTATACAGACCCCCCCTCTCTACAAGTCACTATACAGACCCCCCCTCTCTACAAGTCACTATATAGACCCCCCCTCTCTACAAGTCACTATACAGACCCCCCCCCCTCTCTACAAGTCACTATACAGACCCCCCCCCCCCCTCTCTGCAGAACAGATAGCCCCTTATACATATATTGGTTTACTTGTTGTTTATTACACAATGTACAGATCATAATGAGTAATCAATTGTGTACAATCCATAACAAAAGCCATTTCCTGAGGGGGATACAGGAAAATGGAAAACAAGGGAATGGTTTCTCTCTCTGTGAAGCCATCCCAGCTCATCTTTTTGATACAGTGCCAAGCATGGGTCACTGAGAACATAATAATCTCACACATCACAGGGGAATGCAGTGGGGTGAAATAGCACTCTGACGGGATGACATTGACATTCACTGTTTCCCATGTGAGGGAATCTGTTGGATAGGAAGTCACCAGTATCCTATTGGATAGGAAGATACCAGTATCCTATTGGAAAGGAAGTCACCAGTATCCTATTGGATAGGAAGATACCAGTATCCTATTGGATAGGAAGTCACCAGTATCCTATTGGATAGGAAGTCACCATTATCCTATTGGATAGGAAGATACCAGTATCCTATTGGATAGGAAGTCACCAGTATCCTATTGGATAGGAAGATACCAGTATCCTATTGGATAGGAAGATACCAGTATCCTATTGGATAGGAAGTCACCAGTATCCTATTGGATAGGAAGTCACCAGTATCCTATTGGATAGGAAGATACCCGTATCCTATTGGATAGGATGATACCAGTATCCTATTGGATAGGAAGTCACCAGTATCCTATTGGATAGGAAGATACCAGTATCCTATTGGATAGGAAGTCACCAGTATCCTATTGGATAGGAAGATACCAGTATCCTATTGGATAGGAAGTCACCAGTATCCTATTGGACAGGAAGATACCAGTATCCTATTGGATAAGAAAATACAAGTATCCTATTGGATAGGAAGTCACCAGTATCCTATTGGATAGGAAGTCACCAGTATCCTATTGGATAGGAGGCCACCAGTATCCTATTGGATAGGAGGTCACCAGTATCCTATTGGATAGGAAGTCACCAGTATCCTATTGGATAGGAAGATACCAGTATCCTATTGGATAGGAAGTCACCAGTATCCTATTGGTCTTTTGGAATGGTAGGTAACCTAGTGGTTAGAGCATTGGGCCAGTAACTGAAAAGGTTACTGGATGAAATCCCAGAGCTGACACAATAAAAACATGTCGTTCTGCCCCCTGAACAAGGCAGTTAACCCACTTGGTCCCCGGTAGGCCGTCATTGTAAATAAGAATTTGTTCTTTAACTGATTTGCCTTAAATAAAACATCTAATATTGTCATGCGTGCACGCACAGACTTTTTGAGACGTATTTATTTTGCCTCACCTAATTGAAGAAAGACATGAAAGACTCCTCGCACAACTAAAATGCCCCATGGGGGTGCAACCGAAACAAGCGCCCCAGTTCCCTACATAGTGCACTACTTTTAATAAGGAATAGGGTGCCATTTGGGATGCAATACCGCACGTTCTGAATGATAAATCCCAGAATGACGGAGAAAAAACAAATCATTGAGGTGGAAAATTCCTCCGCTAAATATGAGAATCGAAACTACAAAAGGGATCCAGTTAATTATGCAATGAACCTGCCCCTCTCTCATTTCAATGACAACAACAACACCGCTGAGTGTATTAGTGTCAGTATTCAACACTGCTGAGTGTAGTATCAGTATTCAACACTGCTGAGTGTAGTATCAGTATTCAACACTGCTGAGTGTATTAGTATCAGTATTCAACACTGCTGTGTGTATTAGTATCAGTATTCAACACTGCTGAGTGTATCAGTATCAGTATTCAACACTGCTGAGTGTAGTGTCAGTATTCAACACTGCTGAGTGTAGTATCAGTATTCAACACTGCTGAGTGTAGTATCAGTATTCAACACCGCTGAGTGTAGTGTCAGTATTCAACACTGCTGAGTGTAGTATCAGTATTCAACACTGCTGAGTGTAGTATCAGTATTCAACACTGCTGAGTGTAGTATCAGTATTCAACACTGCTGAGTGTAGTATCAGTATTCAACACTGCTGAGTGTATTAGTATCAGTATTCAACACTGCTGAGTGTAGTGTCAGTATTCAACACTACTGAGTGTAGTGTCAGTATTCAACACTGCTGAGTGTAGTATCAGTATTCAACACTGCTGAGTGTATCAGTATCAGTATTCAACACTGCTGAGTGTATTAGTATCAGTATTCAACACTGCTGAGTGTATTGTCAGTATTCAACACTGCTGAGTGTAGTGTCAGTATTCAACACTGCTGAGTGTATTGTCAGTATTCAACACTGCTGAGTGTAGTGTCAGTATTCAACACTGCTGAGTGTATTATCAGTATTCAACACTGCTGAGTGTATTAGTATCAGTATTCAACACTGCTGAGTGTAGTATCAGTATTCAACACTGCTGAGTGTATTAGTATCAGTATTCAACACTGCTGAGTGTAGTATCAGTATTCAACACTGCTGAGTGTATTAGTATCAGTATTCAACACTGCTGAGTGTAGTGTCAGTATTCAACACTGCTGAGTGTAGTGTCAGTATTCAACACTGCTGAGTGTAGTATCAGTATTCAACACTGCTGAGTGTAGTATCAGTATTCAACACTGCTGAGTGTAGTATCAGTATTCAACACTGCTGAGTGTAGTATTACATTACCCATCCCCCAACACTGTCAACCAAGAGTCAAGACTACATTACCCATCCCCCAACACTGTCAACCAAGAGTCAAGATTACATTACCCATCCCCCAACACTGTCAACCAAGAGTCAAGACTACATTACCCATCACCCAACACTGTCAACCGAGAGTCAAGACTACATTACCCATCCCCCAACACTGTCAACCAAGAGTCAAGATTACATTACCCACCCCCAACACTGTCAACCAAGAGTCAAGACTACATTACCCATCCCCCAACACTGTCAACCAAGATTCAAGACTACATTACCCATTCCCCAACACTGTCAACCAAGAGTCAAGACTACATTACCCATCCCCAACACTGTCAACCAAGAGTCAAGACTACATTACCCATCCCCCAACACTGTCAACCAAGAGTCAAGACTACATTACCCATTCCCCAACACTGTCAACCAAGATTCAAGACTACATTACCCATCCCCCAACACTGTCAACCAAGAGTCAAGATTACATTACCCATCCCCCAACACTGTCAACCAAGAGTCAAGACTACATTACCCATCCCCCAACACTGTCAACCAAGAGTCAAGACTACATTACCCATCCCCAACACTGTCAACCAAGAGTCAAGACTACATTACCCATCCCCCAACACTGTCAACCAAGAGTCAAGACTACATTACCCATCCCCAACACTGTCAACCAAGAGTCAAGACTACATTACCCATCCCCCAACACTGTCAACCAAGAGTCAAGACTACATTACCCATCCCCAACACTGTCAACCAAGAGTCAAGACTACGTTACCCATCCCCCAACACTGTCAACCAAGAGTCAAGACTACATTACCCATCCCCCAACACTGTCAACCAAGATTCAAGACTACATTACCCATCCCCCAACACTGTCAACCAAGAGTCAAGACTACATTACCCATCCCCCAACACTGTCAACCAAGAGTCAAGATTACATTACCCATCCCCCAACACTGTCAACCAAGAGTCAAGACTACATTACCCATCCCCGAACACTGTCAACCAAGAGTCAAGACTACATTACCCATCCCCCAACACTGTCAACCAAGAGTCAAGATTACATTACCCATCCCCCAACACTGTCAACCAAGATTCAAGACTACATTACCCATCCCCCAACACTGTCAACCAAGAGTCAAGACTACATTACCCATCCCCCAACACTGTCAACCAAGATTCGAGACTACATTACCCATCCCCCAACACTGTCAACCAAGAGTCAAGACTACATTACCCATCCCCAACACTGTCAACCAAGAGTCAAGACTACATTACCCATCCCCCAACACTGTCAACCAAGAGTCAAGACTACATTACCCATCCCCCAACACTGTCAACCAAGATTCAAGACTACATTAGCCATTACCCAACACTGTCAACCAAGAGTCAAGATTACATTACCCACCCCCAACACTGTCAACCAAGAGTCAAGATTACATTACCCATCCCCCAACACTGTCAACCAAGAGTCAAGACTACATTACCCATCCCCCAACACTGTCAACCAAGAGTCAAGATTACATTACCCATCCCCCAACACTGTCAACCAAGAGTCAAGACTACATTACCCATCACCCAACACTGTCAACCGAGAGTCAAGACTACATTACCCATCCCCCAACACTGTCAACCAAGAGTCAAGATTACATTACCCACCCCCAACACTGTCAACCAAGAGTCAAGATTACATTACCCATCCCCCGACACTGTCAACCAAGAGTCAAGACTACATTACCCATCCCCCAACACTGTCAACCAAGAGTCAAGATTACATTACCCATCCCCCAACACTGTCAACCAAGAGTCAAGATTACATTACCCATCCCCCAACACTGTCAACCAAGATTCAAGACTACATTACCCATCCCCCAACACTGTCAACCAAGAGTCAAGACTACATTACCCATCACCCAACACTGTCAACCGAGAGTCAAGACTACATTACCCATCCCCCAACACTGTCAACCAAGAGTCAAGATTACATTACCCATCCCCCAACACTGTCAACCAAGAGTCAAGATTACATTACCCATCCCCAACACTGTAAACCAAGAGTCAAGACTACATTACCCATCCCCCAACACTGTAAACCAAGAGTCAAGACTACATTACCCATCCCCCAACACTGTCAACCAATAGTCAAGACTACATTACCCATCCCCCAACACTGTCAACCAATAGTCAAGACTACATTACCCATCCCCCAACACTGTAAACCAAGATTCAAGACTACATAACCCATCCCCCAACACTGTAAACCAAGATTCAAGACTACATTACCCATCCCCCAACACTGTCAACCAATAGTCAAGACTACATTACCCATCCCCCAACACTGTCAACCAATAGTCAAGACTACATTACCCATCCCCCAACACTGTCAACCAAGAGTCAAGACTACATTACCCATCCCCCAACACTGTCAACCAAGAGTCAAGACTACATTACCCATCCCCCAACACTGTCAACCAAGAGTCAAGACTACATTACCCATCCCCCAACACTGTCAACCAAGAGTCAAGACTACATTACCATACCCCAACACTGTCAACCAAGAGTCAAGACTACATTACCCATCCCCCCAACACTGTCAACTAAGAGTCATGACTACATTACCCATCCCCACTACTGTCAACCAAGAGTCAAGACTACATTACCCATCCCCCAACACTGTAAACCAAGAGTCAAGATTACATTACCCATCCCCCAACACTGTCAACCAAGAGTCAAGATTACATTATCCATCCCCCAACACTGTCAACCAAGAGTCAAGATTACATTACCCATCCCCCAACACTGTCAACCAAGATTCAAGACTACATTACCCATCCCCCAACACTGTCAACCAAGAGTCAAGACTACATTACCCATCACCCAACACTGTCAACCGAGAGTCAAGACTACATTACCCATCCCCCAACACTGTCAACCAAGATTCAAGATTACATTACCCATCCCCCAACACTGTCAACCAACAGTCAAGATTACATTACCATACCCCAACACTGTAAACCAAGAGTCAAGACTACATTACCCATCCCCCAACACTGTAAACCAAGATTCAAGACTACATTACCCATCCCCCAACACTGTCAACCAATAGTCAAGACTAAACCAATTCACCTTGGTGGTGTGCAGACTGGTTTTATATTATTTTTAACGATTTCACACAAACCAGAAGAAAAATCCAACAATATCAAATCAAATGTATTTATAAATCCCTTCTTACATCAGCTGATATCTCAAAGTGCTGTACAGAAACCCAGCCTAAAACCCCAAACAGCAAGCAATGCAGGTGTAGAAGCACCTGCATGTCTGTGAAACTATATATTCACAGTATTATGAAAGAATTGTGGTTGATTTGGTAGCATTTCGTAGCGTGAACTGATTTGACTAATTGCATTAGTACTGTACAAAGTTAGAGGTGTGCTATTTGATAGATTCCCCCAACTCCCCCTACCTCGGGCTTCCAGTGGGGAGACTAAGCATGATAACACAGGCAAGGTGATATCTATACCTGTGTTTTTGTCAAAATGATATAAATCAAGCTAATTTTGCATCACATCAAAATCAATGCATACAAAATGTTATTTATGTAGCATATATGTAGCATTTATGTAGCATTTATGTAGCCTTTATGTAGCATATATGTAGCATGTATGTAGCATTTATGTAGCATTTTTCACAACGATTGCCCCACAGTCCTTTACCAGAACCCCGTCTAGACCCCCAAAGAGCAAACAGCAGCAATGTGGTAAAGACAAACAAGGAAGAGGATATGAGAGATGAACGAATCCTGTCTCACTCCACACTGCACGGTGATCCACTCAGACCTGCCCGTAATAACACTGCATTCAAAGTGGTAGAAATATATCCCTATGATTGAGACATTCCTGAATACTATATCTAGTATACAGTGCATTTGGAAAGTATTCAGACCCCATTGACTTTTTCCACATTTTGTTACGTGTCGTGTCTATGCCGGATTAAGTGATATGACATGCTATTCTATAAAATAATTTCTCTGTAATTAATATTACCTGATTAAGCTAATCAGGTAGATCATTAACTAGAAAGTCGGGGCATCACAAAATAATGTTTATAGAGCTGTTGTCTTCCGAATAAACTCTTAAAGACCTGGTAATATTTTACATCAATAGCAGTCAATATTAATCGTCACCTTATTTCATCTGAAAGTTGTAAATTCTTGGTTATCTTTACGAACCCTGGCTAACAAGTTGAATCAGCAATACAAACTTTGGTTTAATTATTTATTTACTAAATACCTAAATAATCACAAAGAATTACATCTACACAGAATGCAAATTACGTCATAAAGGAAAACGTCCCTAGCGGGCAGAACAGATATGACAGCTGGTTACACAAAGAAAAGGGGGCTGGGTTTGAGTGAAAGAGCGGGAAGACTGAGGAACAAAGGGAGAAGCTAAGCTATCATAAATACAGTATCTTATGCATTCTAAATTACCGCACATTTGGAAAAGGAAAATGCCATGAATATTTACTCTGAGCTGCGCTTTGGTAGGTTGGTTGTAGATGCTGGCCGTGTTGCCCAACAGAGATCTTCCTGTCCTCGAAGAATGTCTCTGGTGGTAAACTGGATACGTTGTAGTATCGTCGTTGTGTGTTAGACTGGATCCGTCATCCGTCCTTTCCTAGTCCACGTTTACAGCTGCCGCTGCAAACTCAACGGCTAGGAGGTATCACTTCTGTAGTGAATAAGAGTTCAAAGTTCATACCATTCGCAACCAAAGCTCACGCTGAGGTTGGCTTTGTTCTGTAGTTGATATGTTAATCCTTTTAACGTGGGACCGTTGTCCTCACGTCCTCAGAAAAAAGTCCGAACTGGTAGGAGGAGAGAAGTCCGAACTGGTAGGAAGAGAGAAGTCCGAGCTGGTAGGAGGAGAAAAGTCCAAGCTGGTAAGAGGAGAAAAATCAGAGCTGGTAGGAGGAGAAATAGTCCGAGCTTGTAGGAGGAGAGAAGTCCGAGCTGGTAGGAGGAGAACAGTCAGAGCTGGTAGGAGGAGAAAAGTCCAAGCTGGTAGGAGAAGAAATAGTCCGAGCTGGTAGGAGGAGAAAAGTCAGAGATCGTAGGAGGAGAACAGTCAGAGCTGGTAGGAGCAGAACAGTCAGCTGGTAGGAGGAGAAAAGTCCGAGCTGGTAGGGGGAGAAAAGTCCGAGCTGGTAGGAGGAGAAAAGTCCGAGCTGGTAGGAGGAGAACAGTCAGCTGGTAGGAGGAGAAAAGTCCGAGCTGGTAGGAGGAGAAAAGTCAGAGCTGGTAGGAGGAGAACAGTCAGAGTTGGTAGGAGCAGAACAGTCAGAGCTGGTAGGAGGAGAACAGTCAGAGCTGGTAGGAGGAGAACAGTCAGAGCTGGTAGGATTTGAAAACTCAGAGCTGGTAGGAGGAGAACAGTCAGAGTTAGTAGAAGGAGAACAGTCAGAGCTGGTAGGAGGAGAACAGTCAGAGCTGGTAGGAGCAGAACAGTCCGAGCTGGTAGGAGCAGAACAGTCAGAGCTGGTAGGAGGAGAACAGTCAGAGCTGGTAGGAGCAGAACAGTCCAAGCTGGTAGGAGCAGAACAGTCAGAGCTGGTAGGAGCAGAACAGTCCAAGCTGGTAGGAGGAGAACAGTCAGAGCTGATAGGAGGAGAACAGTCAGAGCTGGTAGGATTTGAAAACTCAGAGCTGGTAGGAGGAGAACAGTCCAAGCTGGTAGGAGGAGAACAGTCAGAGCTGGTAGGAGGAGAACAGTCAGAGCTGGTAGGAGGAGAACAGTCAGAGCTGGTAGGAGGAGAACAGTCAGAGTTAGTAGAAGGAGAAAAGCCAAGTGTTGGTGTTAGTTCACTAAAGTCAAGTAATTATCCCAAATGAAACACTGGGAGCTCGGTCCAGGGGCATTGATTCAAACCTGTCTGTTTTCATTCCCTGCTACCTCAGAACAGTTCCTGTCCAATCTATAATAACCAGGTCTATACAACAGTAGCACGACATTGATGGATAGATGGAAGAATTAGTCACTGTGTGTGTGTGTGTCTGTGTCTATGTGTGTGAATATTACTGTATGTGTGTGGGTGTGTTTGAGTCTTTGGTTGTATCTCTGTGTCTGTGTGTGTCTGTGTCTAAGCTGAATCAGATAGAACTGAAAACTCTTGAGGCAAAGAGGAGATATGAGTTGATTAAGTGAAGACATTTTCAAATGAGTGAATTACCCCGGCAATAGAAAGAACTGTGATATAAATGTGGATTCACCATTTCATTTACCCGGCATTGTCCCCGTTAACTTATCAGATATTATCTTGTCTGAGGGCGGCTGACACAATGATATTTCTGTCTGTTTCCATCTCCAGACATTATCCACTGTACAAGACGTGTTATCTCTTTATGATGAGGACATGATTAACGCTGTATCAGTTTGTGCAATGTAGAACATCGAGACTCATTCACTGTAGGCATCCCAAATGGCACCCTATTCCCTTCATGGTGCACTACCTTTGACCAGGGTGTGTTGTTGTACTATATTGGGAATGGGGTGCCATTTGGGACACAGATAATGTCTGACAATCAGCTATTAAACAAGACGTCCTCTGTTGCTGTTCCATTTTCACTCTGTTCCATTTTCACTCTGTTCCATCTTCACTCTGTTCCATCTTCACTCTGTTCCATCTTCACTCTGTTCCATCTTCACTCTGTTCCATTTTCACTCTGTTCCATCTTCACTCTGTTCCATCTTCACTCTGTTCCATCTTCACTCTGTTCCATCTTCACTCTGTTCCATCTTCACTCTGTTCCATCTTCACTATGTTCCAGCTTCACTCTGTTCCATTTTCTCTCTGTTCCATCTTCTCTCTGTTCCATTTTCACTCTGTTCCATCTTCACTCTGTTCCATCTTCACTCTGTTCCATTTTCAATCTGTTCCATCTTCACTCTGTTCCATTTTCACTCTGTTCCATCTTCACTCTGTTTCATTTTCACTCTGTTCTGTTCCATCTTCACTCTGTTCCATTTTCACTCTGTCCATGAGATAAGTGAGAAGAAAAGCAACGTTTATGAACTATAGTCCATGATTTAGGTATTCAGGACATGAACTCAGCTGCACAACTTTGGTTTAGCTAACATTTTTAGAAAGATAGGCAGAGAGGGGGAGAGAGAGAGAGGGCATGTCACCATAACTACCTCTCTGTTAAGATGCTCTCTGAGGGCATGTCACCATAACTACCTCTCTGTTATGATGCCCTCTAAGGGCATGTCACCATAACTACCTCTCTGTTATGATGCCCTCTAAGGGCATATCACCATAACTACCTCTCTGTTATGATGCCCTCTAAGGGCATATAGCCATAACTACCTCTCTGTTATGATGCCCTCTAAGGGCATGTCACCATAACTACCTCTCTGCTATGATGCCCTCTAAGGGCATATCACCATAACTACCTCTCTGCTATGATGCCCTCTAAGGGCATGTCATGACTTCCTCTGTCTAGTGTTATTTTGCCCATCTTAATCTTTTATTTTTATTGGCCAGTCTGAGATATGGCTCTGCCTAGAAGGCCAGCATCCCGGAGTCGCCTCTTCACTGTTGACGTTGAGACTGGTGTTTTGCGGGTACTATTTAATGAAGCTGCCAGTTGAGGACTTGTGAGGCGTCTCTTTCTCAATCTAGACACTCTAACGTACTTGTCTTTTTGCTCAGAGTTTTGCTCACTTTTTGCTCCCACTCCTCTTTCTATTCTGGTTAGAGCCAGTTTGCGCTGTTCTGTGAAGGGAGTAGTACACAGCGTTGTACGAGAGCTTCAGTTTCTTGGCAATTTCTCGCATGGAATAGCTTTAATTTCTCAGAACAAGAAAAGACTGACGAATTTCAGAAGAAAGGTCTTTGTTTCTTGCCATTCTGAGCCTGTAATTGAACCCACAAATGCTGATGCTCCAGATACTCAACTGGTCTAAAGAAGGCCAGTTTTATTGCTTCTTTAATCAGAACAACAGTTTTCAGCTGTGCTAACATAATTGCAAAAGGGTTTTCTAATGATCAATTAACCTTTTAAAATTATAAACTTGGATTAGCTAACACAACGTTCCATTGGAACACAGGAGTGATGGTTGCTGATAATGAGCGTCTGTATGCCTACGTAGATATTCTATTAAAAATAATTACAACATTAATAACAGTGTCTACATTGTATTTCTGATCAATTTGATGTTATTTTAATGGACACAAATTTTGCTTTTCTTTCAAAAACAAATTTCTATTTGACCCCAAACTTTTGAACGGTAGTGTACATACACTATATATATATATATATATATATATATATATATATATAACATGTTTTTTTGTACCCATTTTCAAACAGTACATTTATATTTATCCAAAGGGCTATACATTTGGATGAGTGTTTTTTCTTGCCTGAGTAGCCTTGTTTCACTGCCAAACATACAATTAAACCATCTAGTGTTCAGCGAAATAATGTCAAATACAGGTAGCCTAGTCAAATAATTAACATCCAATCACATTAACCGTTACGCTCTCACGGGGAACCTTCACTCTTGCGCAGACATTTAGAAACAAAACATGACAATTTGAAAAATTAGCCACGGGAGTTTTTGGAGCGAGAATAAAGACAACTTTCAAGTAGTAAGACATGTATAAAAGCAACAGATACCATTAATAAGAAGGTTCTAGAAGCGTCTTATATGGTGAGCTACCGAGTGGCTAGGACAGACAAGCCCCATACTATTGTGGAGGACTGGCTAGGACAGACAAGACCCATACTATTGTGGAGGACTGGCTAGGACAGACAAGCCCCATACTATTGTGGAGGACTGGCTAGGACAGACAAGCCCCATACTATTGTGGAGGACTGGCTGGGACAGGCAAGCCCCATACTATTGTGGAGGAGTGGCTGGGACAGGCAAGCCCCATACTATTGTAGAAGACTGGCTAGGACAGACAAGACCCATACTATTTTAGAAGACTGGCTAGGACAGACAAGACCCATACTATTGTGGAGGACTGGCTAGGACAGACAAGACCCATACTATTGTGGAGGACTGGCTAGGACAGACAAGCCCCATACTATTGTGGAGGACTGGCTAGGACAGACAAGACCCATACTATTGTGGAGGACTGGCTAGGACAGACAAGACCCATACTATTGTGGAGGACTGGCTAGGACAGACAAGACCCATACTATTGTGGAGGACTGGCTAGGACAGACAAGACCCATACTATTGTGGAGGACTTCATTCTTCCTGCTGCCGCGGATATGGCTGGGACAATGTTAGGTATTTAGTAAATAAATAATGAAACCCAATTTTTGAATTGCTGATTCAACTTGTTTGCCAGGGTTTGTGAAGATAACCAAGAATGTACAACTTTCAGATGAGACTGAATTAAGGTGACGATTAATATTGACTGCTATTGATGTAAAATATTACTAGGTCTAAGAGTTTATTCGGAAGATAACAGCTCTATAAATATTATTTTGTGGTGCCCTGACTTTCTAGTTAATTACGTTTACATGATTAGCTCAATCAGGTGATATTAATTAGGGAGTAAGGATTTTATAGAATAGCATGTCATATCACTTAATCCGGCATAGCCAAAGACACGACGTGTGTGTGTGTGTGTGTAGTGTGTAGTGTGTGTGTGTGGTGTGTAGTGTGTGTGTGGTAGGTGTAGTGTGTGTGTAGTGTGGTGTGTGCAGTGTGTATAGTGTGCCCCACAGGGTAGCCTCCTTATGCAACATTCATATAGACAGATATTTGAGTCTGAATCCCACATGACCACGATACTGAGACTCATTAGGACGGTATCCCAAATGGCACCTCTTTCCCTACTTAGTGCACTACTTTACACCAGGGCACATATGGCTCCAGTCAACAGTAGTGCACTATATAGGGGACACAGGACCATTTGGGACACATCCAATACACTACATGAATAAAAGTATGTCGACACCCACTCATTTCAAAATCATAGGCATTAATATGGAGTTGATCCCTTCTTTGCTGCTATAACAGCCTACTCTTCTGGGAAGGCTTTCCACTAGATGTTGGAACATTGCTGCTATAACAGCCTCCACTCTTCTGGGAAGGCTTTCCACTAGATGTTGGAACATTGCTGCTATAACAGCCTCTCTCTTCTGGGAAGGCTTTCCACTAGATGTTGGAACATTGCTGCGAGGGACTTGCTTCCATTCAGCCACAAGAGCATTAGTGAGGTCAGGCACTGATGTTGGGTGATTAGACCTGGCTCGCAGAATCATCTAGAATGTTGTTGTATGCTGTAGTGTTAAGATTTCCCTTCACTGGAACTAAGGGGCCTGATCCATGAAAAACAGCCCCATTCCTCCACCAAAACTTTACAGTTGGCACTATGCATTTAAAAAATAAATATATTTGAACTTTATTTGACTAGTCAAGTCAGTTAAGAACAAATTCTTATTTTCAATGACGGCCTAGGAACAGTGAGTTAACTGCCTTGTTCAGGGGCAGAATGACAGATTTTTTTACCTTGTCAGCTCAGGGATTCGATCTTGCAACCTTTCGGTTACTTGTCCAACGCTCTAACCACTAGGATACCTGCCGCCGCCTGCATTGGGGCAGATAGCGTTCTCCTGGCATCCGCCAAACCCAGATTTGTCCGTGGTTCTTCCAGATGGTGAAGTGTGATTCATCACTCCAGAGAACACGTTTCCACTCGCTCTGGAGTCCAACGGAAGCCATGGAAACCCATTTCATGATGCTCCCGACGAATAGTTTTGCTGTGCTGATGCTGACTTGTTGGAAAGGTGGCAATCCTATGACGGTTGCCACGTTGAAAGTCACCGAGCTCTTCATGAATTAAGGCCATTCTACTGCCAATGTGTTTCACCAAGGGAGATTGCATGGGCTGTGTGCTTGACGTTATGCACCTGTCAGCAGCGGGTATGGCTGAAACAGAATCCACTAATTTGATGGGATCGTCCACATGCTTTTTCCACCACCCGGTGTGTCGTTTACGGCTCTCGTTTGATCGTCATCATTTTATGCCTGAGTGCTGCAGAGCAGAGCCAGCAGAGAGGTAATTTCTGCTCTGTTACTGACAGACAACACCTGCTGGGAAGAAAGCTGCTTCTCAAATGACACCCTATTCCTTATTGAGTGCACTACTTTTGACCAAGGGCCCGTAAGGGAATAGGGTCCCATTAGGGACGCAGTCAGAGAGCCTGATGGCGCAGATCCTTAATAACTCTCTAGTGATGCCAAGGGGCTCTGGTCGACAGCAATACGATACATAAGGGGATATGGTGTGAGGGACACAGTCACTAAACTGGAAAAAATATAATCTAACTCGGGTTATCAGCATAATGAGTCAGTTTGATAAGAGAAGAGACATGGCAAAGACAATCGGTCAACAGTAGTGCGCTAATCTACTAGGGAATAGTGTGTCATTTGACATGCGAGCGTTCTATTCGGCCTTATTCTGGAACGTCACAGTGATCGCGGCGGCTGAGTTAGCTTGCGATTGTGTTTCTATTTCCGGCAGCTTTCGCGTGACGCTAGCGCATGCTAACGTGGTACTTTTAGCCTCATAGTTTTACGCTGAACTGAACGGCGCCAAAGTCCTACAAGCTCTCATTAGGGCGAGCGTTATATGTTCAGTACGAGGCTGTCACAACATTTGGATGAACATGAGGTAGTTTTTACAACAGCAATGTTTTGAACACCCAACCTCTACGTGGATCTGAATGTACCTGTGGAGCCCATAAGACCTGCACCCACCTCCTGAAGACGCAGAGTCTTTACGGCTCTGGATCAAAGCATTGAACCTAAAGAAACCACCAAAAAAACGTCCTCTGTGTGTGTTCCTACCACCTCTTTGACAAGAAGCCTACAGTGGAGCATC
Source organism: Oncorhynchus mykiss (assembly GCF_013265735.2). Taxonomy (NCBI): domain Eukaryota; kingdom Metazoa; phylum Chordata; class Actinopteri; order Salmoniformes; family Salmonidae; genus Oncorhynchus; species Oncorhynchus mykiss. Next base: position 39,062,148 of record NC_048578.1, read on the forward strand.
CTTACCCGGAAAAATGTCTTGGCTACGACGCTCCACTCGTGAAGAGGCGTCGGGCGTTGGTCATCAGCTTGAGCGGGTTTGGCTGCTCTCATTTCTTTGTGCCTCTCCCTCTTCTATCTAAGCACAGTCTCATAATCGCGCCGTTTATCTCCTCTACAACTCAATAAAGAATGATCATTTTATATTTATACTTAATTATAATGACTATTAAATATTATTAGGAGCGTCCCCATGCAGTATTGAACCTAAAGCCGCAACAAACACTCAAACTGGACCGTTTTATCTCCATCTCTTCATTTCAGAGACTCCATCGTGGAAACACTTACTGACAGTTGTGTCTGCTTTGTGTGATGTATTGTTGTCTCTACCTTCTTGCCCTCTGTGCTGTGGACTTTGTCCAATAATGTTTGTACCATGTTTTGTTGTTATGTATCATGTTGCTATGTACCATGTTGTTATGTACCAGGTTGTTATGTACCATGTTGTTATGTACCAGGGTGTTATGTACCCGGGTGTGTTGTACCATGTTGTTATGTACCATGTTGTTATGTACCCGGTTTTTACGTACCACATTGTTATATACCCGGCTGTTATGTACCCTGTTATAATATACCAGGTTGTTATGTACCCTGTTGTTATATACCAGGTTGTTATGTACCCTGTTGTTATATAACAGGTTGGTATGTACCCTGTTGTTATGTACCAGGTTGTTATGTACCATGTTGTTATGTACCAGGTTTTTATATACCTTATTTTGTAGTAGCGTACCATGTTGTTATGTACCATGTTGTTATACCATATATACCTTGTTTTGTTGTAGTGTACCATGTTTCTATATATCATGTTGTTATGTACCAAGTTGTTATATACCATGCGGTTATGTACCATGTTGGCATATACCATATATACCTTATTTTGTTGTAGTGTACCATGTTGTTATGTACCATACTATGATGTTATGTACCACACCGTTATGTAGCACATTGATATGTACCATGTTGTTATATACTATGTTATGTGTCAGGATTTGTTGATATGTTCAATTTTGTTATGTACCATGTTGTTATGTGCCATGTTGTTATGTAACATGTTCTGTTGGTATGTACAATGTTGTTATGTGTCATGTTTTGTTGTTATGTGCTATGTTGTGCATGTACCATGCTGTTATGTACCATGTTATGTTATGTTATGTTGTGCTGTCAGGGTTATATCATGTGTTGATGAGGAGGGTCAGGGTTATATCATGTGTAGATGAGGAGGGTCAGGGTTATATCATGTGTAGATGAGGAGGGTTAGGGTTATATAAATGTGTAGATGAGGAGGGTCAGGGTTATATCAATATGTATTGTAGGAGGGTTGGGGTTATATCATGTGTTGATGAGGAGGGTCAGGGTTATATCAATGTGTATTGTAGGAGGGTTGGGGTTATATAATGTGTGGAGGAGGGTCAGGGTTATTTCATGTGTAGATGAGGGTCAGGGTTATATCAATGTGTATTGTAGGAGGGTTGGGGTTATATCATGTGTAGATGAGGAGGGTCAGGGTTATATCATGTGTAGATGAGGAGGGTTAGGGTTATATCATGTGTAGATGTGGAGGGTCAGGGTTATATAATGTGTAGATGAGGAGGGTTAGGGTTATATCATGTGTTGATGAGGAGGGTCAGGGTTATATCAATGTGTATTGTAGGAGGGTTAGATCATGTGTTGATGAGGAGGGTCAGGGTTATATCATGTGTAGATGAGGAGGGTTAGGGTTATATCATGTGTAGATTAGGAGGGTTAGGGTCAGGGTTATATCACGTGTAGATGAGGAGGGTCAGGGTTATATCATGTGTAGATGAGGAGGGTCAGGGTTATATCATGTGTAGATGAGGAGGGTCAGGGTTATATCATGTGTAGATGAGGAGGGTCAGGGTTATATCATGTGTAGATGAGGAGGGTCAGGGTTATATCATGTGTAGATGAGGAGGGTCAGGGTTATATCATGTGTAGATGAGGAGGGTCAGGGTTATATCATGTGTAGATGAGAAGGGTCAGGGTTATATCATGTGTAGATGAGGAGGGTCAGGGTTATACAGTGCCTTGCGAAAGTATTCGGCCCCCTTGAACTTTGCGACCTTTTGCCACATTTCAGGCTTCAAACATAAAGATATAAAACTGTATTTTTTTTGTGAAGAATCAACAACAAGTGGGACACAATCATGAAGTGGAACGACATTTATTGGATATTTCAAACTTTTTTAACAAATCAAAAACTGAAAAATTGGGCGTGCAAAATTATTCAGCCCCTTTACTTTCAGTGCAGCAAACTCTCTCCAGAAGTTCAGTGAGGATCTCTGAATGATCCAATGTTGACCTAAATGACTAATGATGATAAATACAATCCACCTGTGTGTAATCAAGTCTCCGTATAAATGCACCTGCACTGTGATAGTCTCAGAGGTCCGTCAAAAGCGCAGAGAGCATCATGAAGAACAAGGAACACACCAGGCAGGTCCGAGATACTGTTGTGAAGAAGTTTAAAGCCGGATTTGGATACAAAAAGATTTCCCAAGCTTTAAACATCCCAAGGAGCACTGTGCAAGCGATAATATTGAAATGGAAGGAGTATCAGACCACTGCAAATCTACCAACACCTGGCCGTCCCTCTAAACTTTCAGCTCATACAAGGAGAAGACTGATCAGAGATGCAGCCAAGAGGCCCATGATCACCCTGGATGAACTGCAGAGATCTACAGCTGAGGTGGGAGACTCTGTCCATAGGACAACAATCAGTCGTATATTGCACAAATCTGGCCTTTATGGAAGAGTGGCAAGAAGAAAGCCATTTCTTAAAGATATCCATAAAAAGTGTTGTTTAAAGTTTGCCACAAGCCACCTGGGAGACACACCAAACATGTGGAAGAAGGTGCTCTGGTCAGATGAAACCAAAATTGAACTTTTTGGCAACAATGCAAAACGTTATGTTTGGCGTAAAAGCAACACAGCTGAACACACCATCCCCACTGTCAAACATGGTGGTGGCAGCATCATGGTTTGGGCCTGCTTTTCTTCAGCAGGGACAGGGAAGATGGTTAAAATTGATGGGAAGATGGATGGAGCAAAATACAGGACCATTCTGAAAGAAAACCTGATGGAGTCTGCAAAAGACCTGAGACTGGGACGGAGATTTGTCTTCCAACAAGACAATGATCCAAAACATAAAGCAAAATCTACAATGGAATGGTTCAAAAATAAACATATCCAGGTGGTAGAATGGCCAAGTCAAAGTCCAGACCTGAATCCAATCGAGAATCTGTGGAAAGAACTGAAAACTGCTGTTCACAAATGCTCTCCATCCAACCTCACTGAGCTCGAGCTGTTTTGCAAGGAGGAATGGGAAAAAATGTCAGTCTCTCAATGTGCAAAACTGATAGAGACATACCCCAAGCGACTTACAGCTGTAATCGCAGCAAAAGGTGGCGCTACAAAGTATTACCTTAAGGGGGCTGAATAATTTTGCACGCCCAATTTTTCAGTTTTTGATTTGTTAAAAAAGTTTGAAATATCCAATAAATGTCGTTCCACTTCATGATTGTGTCCCACTTGTTGTTGATTCTTCACAAAAAAATACAGTTTTATATCTTTATGTTTGAAGCCTGAAATGTGGCAAAAGGTCGCAAAGTTCAAGGGGGCCGAATACTTTCGCAAGGCACTGTATCATGTGTAGATGAGGAGGGTCAGGGTTATATCATGTGTAGATGAGGAGGGTCAGGGTTATATCATGTGTAGATGAGGAGGGTCAGGGTTATCTCATGTGTAGATGAGGAGGGTCAGGGTGTCACGTTCTGACCTCTATTTCCGTTGTTTTTGTATTTATTTAGTATGGTCAGGGCGTGAGTTGGGTGGGTAGTCTATGTTTGTTTTTCTATGTTTTGGGGCAGTTCTATGTTTTCGGCCTAGTATGGTTCTCAATCAGAGGCAGGTGTCATTAGTTGTCTCTGATTGAGAATCATACTTAGGTAGCCTGGGTTTCACTGTGTGTTTGTGGGTGATTGTTCCTGTCTTTGTGTAGTGTTCACCAGATAGGCTGTATTAGGTTTCACGTTCCGTTTGTTGTTTTCGTATTCGTTTAGTTATTTCATGTATCGTCAATTATTGATTAAAGAACATGAGTAATCACCACGCTGCATTTCGGTCCTCTCTCTCAACAAACGAAGAACGCCGTTACAGAATCACCCACCACACCCGGACCGAGCAGCGTGTTAACAGGCAGCAGCGAAAGGAGGACGTTATGGACAGCAACGGCATGGAGTATACTAGTTGGGAGGACGAATTAGACGGTAAAGGACCTTGGGCTCAGCCAGGAGAATATCGCCGCCCCAAGGAAGAACGGGAGGCGGCGAAAGCGGAGAGGCGCTGGTATGAGGAGGCAGCGCGGCGTCGTGGATGGAAGCCCGGGAGTCAGCCCCAAAAATTTCTTGGGGGGGGGCTAACAGGGAGTATGGCTACGCCAGGTAGGAGACCTGCGCAAACTCCCTGTGGTTACCGGGGGGCTAGAGAGACCGGGCAGGCACCGTGTTATGCTGTGGAGCGCACGGTGTCCCCAGTGCGGGTGCACAGCCCGGTGCGGTACATTCCAGCTCCGCGTATCGGCCGGGCTAGAGTGGGCATCGAGCCAAGTGCCATGAAGCCGGCTCTACGCATCTGGTCTCCAGTGCGTCTCCTTGGGCCGGCTTACATGGCACCAGCCTTGCGCACGGTGTCCCCGGTTCGCCTGCATAGCCCAGTGCGGGCTATTCCACCTCGCCGCACTGGCAGGGCGACCGGGACCATTCAACCGGGTAAGGTTGGGCAGGCTCGGTGCTCAAGAGCTCCAGTGCGCCTGCACGGCCCGGTCTATCCGTCACCACCTCCACACCCCAGCCCTCCGGTGGCAGCTCCCCGTACCAGGCTGTCTCTCCGGCCCATCCGTCCAGAGCCTTCCTCTTGTCCGGCGCCTCTGCCGGAGCCTCCCGCCTGTCCGGCGCCTCTGCCGGAGCCTCCCGCCTGTCCGGCGCCTCTGCCGGAGCCTCCCGCCTGTCCGGCGCCTCTGCCGGAGCCTCCCGCCTGTCCGGCGCCTCTGCCGGAGCCTCCCGCCTGCCCGGCGCCTCTGCCGGAGCCTCCCGCCTGTCCGGCGCCGCTGCCGGAGCCTCCCGCCTGTCCGGCGCCGCTGCCGGAGCCTCCCGCCTGTCCGGCGCCGCTGCCGGAGCCTCCCGCCTGTCCGGCGCCTCTGCCGGAGCCTCCCGCCTGTCCGGCGCCTCTGCCGGAGCCTCCCGCCTGTCCGGCGCCTCTGCCGGAGCCTCCCGCCTGTCCGGCGCCAATGCCGGAGCCTCCCGCCTGTCCGGCGCCGCTGCCGGAGCCTCCCGCCTGTCCGGCGCCTCTGCCGGAGCCTCCCGCCTGTCCGGCGCCGCTGCCGGAGCCTCCCGCCTGCCCGGCGCCTCTGCCGGAGCCCCTCTGCCCCGAGCAGCTGCCCCTCTGCCCCGAGCAGCTGCCCCTCTGCCCCGAGCAGCTGCCCCTCTGCCCCGAGCAGCTGTCCCTCTGTCCCGAGCAGCTGTCCCTCTGTCCCGAGCAGCTGCCCCTCTGTCCCAAGCAGCCCCTCTGTCCAGTGGGGTCATTGAGAGGGGTGGGCAGGGTGAGTAAGCCACGGAGGCGGACAATAAGGCGGACTAGGACAATGGCGAAGTGGGGTCCGCGTCCCGCGCCAGAGCCGCCACCGCGGACAGACGCCCACCCAGACCCTCCCCTATAGGTCAAGGTTTTGCGGCCGGAGTCCGCACCTTTGGGGGGGGGGTACTGTCACGTTCTGACCTCTATTTCCGTTGTTTTTGTATTTATTTAGTATGGTCAGGGCGTGAGTTGGGTGGGTAGTCTATGTTTGTTTTTCTATGTTTTGGGGCAGTTCTATGTTTTCGGCCTAGTATGGTTCTCAATCAGAGGCAGGTGTCATTAGTTGTCTCTGATTGAGAATCATACTTAGGTAGCCTGGGTTTCACTGTGTGTTTGTGGGTGATTGTTCCTGTCTTTGTGTAGTGTTCACCAGATAGGCTGTATTAGGTTTCACGTTCCGTTTGTTGTTTTCGTATTCGTTTAGTTATTTCATGTATCGTCAATTATTGATTAAAGAACATGAGTAATCACCACGCTGCATTTCGGTCCTCTCTCTCAACAAACGAAGAACGCCGTTACACAGGGTTATATCATGTGTAGATGAGGAGGGTCAGGGTTATATCATGTGTTGATGAGGAGGGTCAGGGTTATATCATGTGTAGATGAGGAGGGTCAGGGTTATATCATGTGTAGATGAGGAGGGTCAGGGTTATATCATGTGTAGATGAGGAGGGTCAGGGTTATATCATGTGTAGATGAGGAGGGTCAGGGTTATATCATGTGAACATAGTAATTCTAATTTACAATGACAAGTTAATTATATGGATTTTCTTCTTATTTTAATAACGTCAAATGAACAACAGAAAGACTCATGTGAAGGTGAAATTACAGAGGAGGAACTTCTTGATGCATTTAAAGCATTTAAATTCTGGGAAAACTCCAGGGCTGGATGGAACACCAGTGGAGGTAGACCAAACTCCAGGGCTGGATGGAACACCAGTGGAGGTAGACCAAACTCCAGGGCTGGATGGAACACCAGTGGAGGTAGACCAAACTCCAGGGCTGGATGGAACACCAGTGGAGGTAGACCAAACATTTTGTGATGTACTCAGAGGACCATTACTAGAATGTTTTACAATCATCCCAGCTCTGCAGATGTTGCTACGACGAGACAGAATCATTTGATAATTTGTTTTGGTACTGTCTATTTTTGGTCGCAGGTCCAGGAAGGGCTGAAGAATTGCAACATTTACCTGGAGCAAACTCTGCAATTAGTACTGCTGGGTGATTTGAAAAGTCACAGTCAATCAATCAATAAGATTATAATCAATTTAGCAGAAAACGTTATCTTTAATTTACAATCTGTAGAAACTGTGAGAATAGAAAGGTTCAGAATTTTTGTGAAACATCACAGTACAGTTGAAAAATATATTTGGCAAATATAAATAAAACATGGATGGTGTTCAGAGATAGATGGGAGGGTTGAGGGGAGCTGAAGGATGGGATTGGATGGCGTTGGGAGATGGGAGGGGTTGAGGGGAGCTGAAGGATGGGATTGGATGGTGTTGGGAGATAGATGGGAGGGGTTGAGGGGAGCTGTGAAGGATGGGATTGGATGGTGTTGGGAGATAGATGGGAGGGGTTGAGGGGAGCTGTGAAGGATGGGACTGGATGGTGTTCAGAGATAGATGGGAGGTGTTCATGGTAGCTGAAGGATGGGATTGGATGGTGTTGGGAGATAGATGGGAGGGGTTGAGGGGAGCTGAAGGATGGGACTGGATGGTGTTGGGAGATGGGAGGGGTTGAGGGGAGCTGAAGGATGGGATTGGATGGCGTTGGGAGATGGGAGGGGTTGAGGGGAGCTGAAGGATGGGATTGGATGGTGTTGGGAGATGGATGGGAGGGGTTGAGGATAGCTGAAGGATGGGATTGGATGGTGTTGGGAGATAGATGGGAGGGGTTGAGGGGAGCTGAAGGATGGGACTGGATGGTGTTCAGAGATAGATGGGAGGTGTTCATGGTAGCTGAAGGATGGGATTGGATGGTGTTGGGAGATAGATGGGAGGGGTTGAGGGGAGCTGAAGGATGGGACTGGATGGTGTTGGGAGATGGGAGGGGTTGAGGGGAGCTGAAGGATGTGATTGGATGGCGTTGGGAGATGGGAGGGGTTGAGGGGAGCTGAAGGATGGGATTGGATGGTGTTCAGAGATAGATGGGAGAGGTTGAGGGGAGCTGAAGGATGGGACTGGATGGTGTTCAGAGATAGATGGGAGAGGTTGAGGGGAGCTGAAGGATGGGACTGGATGGTGTTGGGAGATGGGAGGGGTTGAGGGGAGCTGAAGAATGGGACTGGATGGTGTTCAGAGATAGATGGGAGAGGTTGAGGGGAGCTGAAGGATGGGACTGGATGGTGTTGGGAGATGGGAGGGGTTGAGGGGAGCTGAAGGATGGGACTGGATGGTGTTCAGTGATAGATGGGATGGGTTGAGGGTAGCTGAAGGCTGGGACTCGACGGTGTTCAGAGATAGATGGGAGGTGTTGAGGGGAGCTGAAGGATGGGACTGGGTGGTGTTCAGAGATAGATGGGAGGTGTTGAGGGGAGCTGAAGGATGGGACTAGGTGGTGTTCAGAGATAGATGGGAGGGGTTGAGGGGAGTTGAAGGATGGGATTGGATGGTGTTGGGAGATAGATGGGAGGGGTTGAGCTGAGCTGAAGGATGGGATTGGATGGTGTTGGGAGATAGATGGGAGGTGTTGTGGGGAGCTGAAGGATGGGACTGGATGGTGTTGGGAGATAGATGGGAGGGGTTGAGGGGAGCTGGAGGATGGGACTGGATGGTGTTGGGAGATGGGAGGGGTTGAGGGGAGCTGAAGGATGGGATTGGATGGTGTTGGGAGATGGGAGGGGTTGAGGGGAGCTGAAGGATGGGACTGAAAACAAATAAAAGATATGTCATGCCCTGATCTGTTTCACCTGTCCTTATGATTGTCTCCACCCCCTCCAGGTGTCGCTTGTTTTCTCCGGTGTATTTATCCCTGTGTTTCCTGTCTCTCTATACCAGTTTGTTTCCAAGTCAACCAGCGCGTTTTTCCCGTTCTCTTGTTTTTTGCATTCTCCTTTTTCTAGTCCTCCCGGTTTTGACCCTTGCCTGTTTCTGGACTTTGTACCCGCCTGTCTGCCTGCCTTGACCACGAGCCTGTCTGCCTGCCTTGACCACGAGCCTGTCTGCCTGCCTTGACCACGAGCCTGTCTGCCTGCCTTGACCATGAGCCTGTCTGCCTGCCTTGACCACGAGCCTGTCTGCCTGCCTTGACCACGAGCCTGTCTGCCACTCTGTACCTCCTGGACTCTGTACCTGCCTGCCTGCCTATTCTGCCTGCCTTGACCACGAGCCTGTCTGCCACTCTGCACCTTCTGGACTCTGATCTGGTTTTGACCTTTTTCCCTGTCCACGACCATTCTCTTGCCTAACCCCTTTGGATTAATACACATTGTAAGACTCCAACCATCTGCCTCCTGTGTCTGCATTTGGGTCTCGCCTTGTGCCTTGATAAGATAATTTTTGTAAAATACATTGCGTCCATAAAATGTATATAGTATGCATAAGCTGGAAGTAGAAGCATAAGTGCTGTTGTCCATTAGTATACTTCAAATAGGGGAGGGGTTGAAGGGTTAAGGGAAGATAATAAAATCAAATATATTGACAAAATATGGGGGATTGGAAATTATGCAGACAATTACATTGATGGAAGCTACAATCTATCTGAATATTAAATCTGAGAGACCCCCTACATATTTTTAACAAATATGGTTTTAGAGGTAACATAGTTGGTTATGGCATTTTTGTCTGTAGAAAAAAATTCAGCCGTGACACACACTGCCCATATGACATGGAACAAGAGTAGCTTACCGTGAATTTGGTGCCTGTATTCTTCCTATTTAAAATCATTAAAAACGTGTTTTATTTTTTAAATAAAACAAACAAGCATAGCGTCCCCTGCTCTCAATGAATAAAAAAAAATGTGTCTGGCCAATGCGATCGCGACGTAGTCTAGACTGTCGAAAAAAAGGGTTTGTCTCCTGAGACCGCTTGGAAATACATCTTAATCACCAAAGCTTTATTAAAACATAACATTTGACAGTAGTAAACAGTGTGGCTGTCATTCCCTTTTAATCTATGCATTGTAGGCAGGCCCACATTATATATTTTTTGACACACAGATCCCGTTTTGGACGTGTGTAAAACCCCCTCCGTGATGTAGGCTTCGTGTCCCATGCCACTTATGAAACGAGAGACGAGAAACCTTCAGTGAATATGATGAACCACCTACTTAGAGGGGATCTGTAACCTTTAACAATGTGCTCGTTCCAAACCCCTCCCTTAAGACCTACTGTAACGAAGGCTGGTTCAACAGCAGTGGAGGTCTGTTTTTTTTTTATATCCTGGCGGTTTTACGACGTCATTATATTTGTCATTTATTTATTGTTGATGTTGGTTTAAAAAACAAAAACAACGGGTTGCTTGTTTTTTTTGTTTGTTTGTTTAACAACCAAACGTATTAGAATGATTCACCTTTCTGGTATTATGGTGACAACGTCCGTGGTGCTCTTACAACACAACTTCTGGAGATGTGTGAATGCGATGTGATCTGTAAAATAGTTACGGTTATGTTCATAAAACACAGGCCTATTTGGGGAGCAGTGGAACAGGGAGGGGACATTCTCTCCCTTCCTATTGGGGAGCAGTGGGACGGTGGAGGGGACATTCTCTCCCTTCCTATTGGGGAGCAGTGGGACGGTGGAGGGGACATTCTCTCCCTTCCTATTGGGGAGCAGTGGAACAGGGAGGGGACATTCTCTCCCTTCCTATTGGGGAGCAGTGGAACGGGGAGGGGACATTCTCTCCCTTCCTATTGGGGAGCAGTGGGACGGTGGAGGGGACATTCTCTCCCTTCCTATTGGGGAGCAGTGGGACGGTGGAGGGGACATTCTCTCCCTTCCTATTGGGGAGCAGTGGAACGGGGAGGGGACATTCTCTCCCTTCCTATTGGGGAGCAGTGGAACAGGGAGGGGACATTCTCTCCCTTCCTATTGGGGAGCAGTGGAACAGGGAGGGGACGTCCTCTCCCTTCCTATTGGGGAGCAGTGGAACAGGGAGGGGACATTCTCTCCCTTCCTATTGGGGAGCAGTGGAACAGGGAGGGGACGTCCTCTCCCTTCCTATTGGGGAGCAGTGGAACGGGGATGGGACATTCTCTCCCTTCCTATTGGGGAGGGGACATTCTCTCCCTTCCTATTGGGGAGGGGACATTCTCTCCCTTCATATTGGGGAGCAGGGGAACAGGGAGGAGACATTCTCTCCCTTCCTATTGGGGAGCAGTGGAACAGGGAGGGGACATTCTCTCCCTTCCTATTGGGGAGCAGTGGAACAGGGAGGGGACATTCTCTCCCTTCCTATTGGGGAGCAGTGGAACAGGGAGGAGACATTCTCTCCCTTATTATTGGGGAGCAGTGGAACAGGGAGGGGACATTCTCTCCCTTCCTATTGGGGAGCAGTGGAACAGGGAGGGGTCATTCTCTCCCTTCCTATTGGGGAGCAGTGGAACAGGGAGGGGACATCCTCTCCCTTCCTATTGGGGAGGGGGCATTCTCTCCCTTCCCATTGGGGAGCAGTGGAACGGGGAGGGGACATTCTCTCCCTTTCTCTTTATATTGGATCTTTGTCCAGCTACTTCTTGTTTCGTTTCGATTAGAATGATGAATTCTCTTTTTAGGCCTCATCAACAATGAATTCTATCTTGCTTATTGACAATGTTTAGCATGTCCATGCTCAGCCATAATGCAATTTACAGTTGGCCTAGCCCCTGTATTAGTGTGAATGCCACGTAGGCCCACATATTTCCATATTGAAGCTTTGCTATTGCTTAGAACAATGTGGACTGCAAATGGGTTCAAGAAAATGTATTTAGCAAAGATAGGTCTACATTTTGCTATATCATTTCTGTAAAGCCATGTTTCCAAGGCGATACATAAATACACAACTTGAAGCTACCATATATTTCGTCATGGTGCACGTTCTGATTGGTCAGTGAGGGGCCTCGACACACCCACAACGTGTTTATTCGTCAAAACCAAGCCCTTTCTCGCCAACGCCAGCAAGTGGGCTGATAATTATATATATAACACACCCCTGAACCTATAGCGCTACTGCCTGCACTTATATTTACCAGGTTAGATTGATTAGGTTAGGTTGGCCAGGTTAGATTGACCAGGTTAGGTTGACCAGGTTAGATTGACCAGGTTAGGTTGACCAGGTTAGATTGATGAGGTTAGGTTGACCAGGTTAGATTTAGGTTAGGTTGACCAGGTTAGATTGACCAGGTTAGATTGATGAGGTTAGGTTGACCAGGATGGATTGATTATGTTAGGTTGACCAGGTCAGGTTGACCAGGTCAGGTTGACCAGGTTAGATTGATGAGGTTATGTTGACCAGATTAGGTTGACCAGGTTAGATTGATGAGGTTAGATTGGCCAGGTTAGGTTGACCAGGTTAGATTGGCCAGGTTAGGTTGACCAGGTTAGATTGATGAGGTTAGGTGGACCAGGTTAGATTGATGAGGTTAGGTTGACCAGGATAGATTGATTAGGTTAGGTTGACCAGGTTAGATTGATGAGGTTATGTTGACCAGGTTAGATTGACCAGGTAAGGTTGATGAGGTTAGGTCGACCAGGTTAGATTGATGAGGTTAGGTGGACTAGGTTAGATTGATGAGGTTAGATGGACCAGGTTAGATATATGAGGTTAGGTGGACCAGGTTAGATTGATGAGGTTAGGTGGACCAGGTTAGATTGATGAGGTTATGTTGACCAGGTTAGATTGACCAGGTAAGGTTGATGAGGTTAGGTTGACCAGGTTAGATTGATGAGGTTAGATGGACCAGGTTAGATGGACCAGGTTAGATTGATGAGGTTAGATGGATCAGGTTAGATTGATGAGGTTAGATGGACCAGGTTAGATATATGAGGTTAGGTGGACCAGGTTAGATTGATGAGGTTAGGTGGACCAGGTTAGATTGATGAGGTTATGTTGACCAGGTTAGATTGATGAGATTAGGTTGACCAGGACAGATTGATGAGGTTATGTTGACCAGGTTCGATTGATGAGGTTAGGTTGACCAGGTTAGCTTGATGAGGTTAGATTGGCCAGGTTAGGTTGACCAGGTTAGATTGAGGTTAGGTTGACCAGGTTAGATTGATGAGGTTAGGTTGACCAGGTTAGATTGAGGTTAGGTGGACCAGGTTAGATTGATGAGGTTAGGTGGACCAGGTTAGATTGATGAGGTTATGTTGACCAGGTTAGATTGATTATGTTAGGTTGACCAGGTTAGATTGACCAGGTTAGATTGACGAGGTTAGATTGATGAGGTTAGATTGGCCAGGTTAGGTTGACCAGGTTAGATTGAGGTTAGGTTTACCAGGTTAGATTGAGGTGAGGTTGACCAGGTTAGATTGATGAGGTTAGGTGGACCAGGTTAGATTGATGAGGTTAGGTGGACCAGGTTAGATTGATGAGGTTATGTTGACCAGGTTAGATTGACCAGGTTAGGTTGACCAGGCTAGATTGATGAGGTTAGATTGGCCAGGTTAGGTTGACCAGGTTAGATTGAGGAGGTTAGGTTGACCAGGATGGATTGATTATGTTAGGTTGACCAGGTCAGGTTGACCAGGTCAGGTTGACCAGGTTAGATTGATGAGGTTATGTTGACCAGATTAGGTTGACCAGGTTAGATTGATGAGGTTAGATTGGCCAGGTTAGGTTGACCAGGTTAGATTGGCCAGGTTAGGTTGACCAGGTTAGATTGATGAGGTTAGGTGGACCAGGTTAGATTGATGAGGTTAGGTTGACCAGGATAGATTGATTAGGTTAGGTTGACCAGGTTAGATTGATGAGGTTATGTTGACCAGGTTAGATTGACCAGGTAAGGTTGATGAGGTTAGGTCGACTAGGTTAGATTGATGAGGTTAGGTGGACCAGGTTAGATTGATGAGGTTAGATGGACCAGGTTAGATATATGAGGTTAGGTGGACCAGGTTAGATATATGAGGTTAGGTGGACCAGGTAAGATTGATGAGGTTAGGTGGACCAGGTTAGATTGATGAGGTTATGTTGACCAGGTTAGATTGACCAGGTAAGGTTGATGAGGTTAGGTTGACCAGGTTAGATTGATGAGGTTAGGTGGACCAGGTTAGATTGATGAGGTTAGATGGATCAGGTTAGATTGATGAGGTTAGATGGACCAGGTTAGATATATGAGGTTAGGTGGACCAGGTTAGATTGATGAGGTTAGGTGGACCAGGTTAGATTGATGAGGTTATGTTGACCAGGTTAGATTGATGAGATTAGGTTGACCAGGACAGATTGATGAGGTTATGTTGACCAGGTTCGATTGATGAGGTTAGGTTGACCAGGTTAGCTTGATGAGGTTAGATTGGCCAGGTTAGGTTGACCAGGTTAGATTGAGGTTAGGTTGACCAGGTTAGATTGATGAGGTTAGGTTGACCCGGTTAGATTGAGGTTAGGTGGACCAGGTTAGATTGATGAGGTTAGGTGGACCAGGTTATATTGATGAGGTTATGTTGACCAGGTTAGATTGATTATGTTAGGTTGACCAGGTTAGATTGACCAGATTAGATTGACGAGGTTAGATTGATGAGGTAAGATTGGCCAGGTTAGGTTGACCAGGTTAGATTGACCAGGTTAGATTGATGAGGTTAGGTTGATGAGGTTAGATTGAGGTTTTGTTTACCAGGTTAGATTGAGGTGAGGTTGACCAGGTTAGATTGATGAGGTTAGGTGGACCAGGTTAGATTGATGAGGTTATGTTGACCAGGTTAGATTGACCAGGTTAGGTTGACCAGGCTAGATTGATGAGGTTAGATTGGCCAGGTTAGGTTGACCAGGTTAGATTGAGGAGGTTAGGTTGACCAGGATGGATTGATTATGTTAGGTTGACCAGGTCAGGTTGACCAGGTCAGGTTGACCAGGTTAGATTGATGAGGTTAGATTGGCCAGGTTAGGTTGACCAGGTTAGATTGGCCAGGTTAGGTTGACCAGGTTAGATTGATGAGGTTAGGTGGACCAGGTTAGATTGATGAGGTTAGGTTGACCAGGTTAGATTGATGAGGTTAGGTTGACCCGGTTAGATTGAGGTTAGGTGGACCAGGTTAGATTGATGAGGTTAGGTGGACCAGGTTATATTGATGAGGTTATGTTGACCAGGTTAGATTGATTATGTTAGGTTGACCAGGTTAGATTGACCAGATTAGATTGACGAGGTTAGATTGATGAGGTTAGATTGGCCAGGTTAGGTTGACCAGGTTAGATTGACCAGGTTAGATTGATGAGGTTAGGTTGATGAGGTTAGATTGAGGTTTTGTTTACCAGGTTAGATTGAGGTGAGGTTGACCAGGTTAGATTGATGAGGTTAGGTGGACCAGGTTAGATTGATGAGGTTATGTTGACCAGGTTAGATTGACCAGGTTAGGTTGACCAGGCTAGATCGATGAGGTTAGATTGGCCAGGTTAGGTTGACCAGGTTAGATTGAGGAGGTTAGGTTGACCAGGATGGATTGATTATGTTAGGTTGACCAGGTCAGGTTGACCAGGTCAGGTTGACCAGGTTAGATTGATGAGGTTAGATTGGCCAGGTTAGGTTGACCAGGTTAGATTGGCCAGGTTAGGTTGACCAGGTTAGATTGATGAGGTTAGGTGGACCAGGTTAGATTGATGAGGTTAGGTTGACCAGGATAGATTGATTAGGTTAGGTTGACCAGGTTAGATTGATGAGGTTATGTTGACCAGGTTAGATTGACCAGGTAAGGTTGATGAGGTTAGGTCGACCAGGTTAGATTGATGATGTTAGGTGGACCAGGTTAGATTGATGAGGTTAGATGGACCAGGTTAGATATATGAGGTTAGGTGGACCAGGTTAGATTGATGAGGTTAGGTGGACCAGGTTAGATTGATGAGGTTATGTTGACCAGGTTAGATTGACCAGGTAAGGTTGATGAGGTTAGGTTGACCAGGTTAGATTGATGAGGTTAGGTGGACCAGGTTAGATTGATGAGGTTAGGTGGATCAGGTTAGATTGATGAGGTTAGATGGACCAGGTTAGATATATGAGGTTAGGTGGACCAGGTTAGATTGATGAGGTTAGTTGGACCAGGTTAGATTGATGAGGTTATGTTGACCAGGTTAGATTGATGAGATTAGGTTGACCAGGACAGATTGATGAGGTTAGATTGGCCAGGT
This sequence comes from Oncorhynchus mykiss, assembly GCF_013265735.2. Lineage (NCBI taxonomy): Eukaryota > Metazoa > Chordata > Actinopteri > Salmoniformes > Salmonidae > Oncorhynchus > Oncorhynchus mykiss. The sequence continues at coordinate 39,078,091 of NC_048578.1, forward strand.
TAGGTTGACCAGGTTAGATTGAGGTTAGGTTGACCAGGTTAGATTGATGAGGTTAGGTTGACCAGGTTAGATTGAGGTTAGGTGGACCAGGTTAGATTGATGTGGTTAGGTGGACCAGGTTAGATTGATGAGGTTATGTTGACCAGGTTAGATTGATTATGTTAGGTTGACCAGGTTAGATTGACCAGATTAGATTGACGAGGTTAGATTGATGAGGTTAGATTGGCCAGGTTAGGTTGACCAGGTTAGGTTGACCAGGTTAGATTGAGGTGAGGTTGACCAGGTTAGATTGATGAGGTTAGGTAGACCAGGTTAGATTGATGAGGTTAGGTGGACCAGGTTAGATTGATGAGGTTATGTTGACCAGGTTAGATTGACCAGGTTAGGTTGACCAGGCTAGATTGATGAGGTTAGATTGGCCAGGTTAGGTTGACCAGGTTAGATTGATGAGGTTAGGTTGACCAGGTTAGACTGATGAGGTTATGTTGACCAGGTTAGATTGACCAGGTTAGGTTGACCAGGTTAGATTGACCAGGTCAGGTTGACCAGGTTAGATTGATGAGGTTATGTTGACCAGATTAGGTTGACCAGGTTAGATTGATGAGGTTAGATTGGCCAGGTTAGGTTGACCAGGTTAGATTGGCCAGGTTAGGTTGACCAGGTTAGATTGATGAGGTTAGGTGGACCAGGTTAGATTGATGAGGTTAGGTTGACCAGGATAGATTGATTAGGTTAGGTTGGCCAGGTTAGATTGACCAGGTTAGGTTGACCAGGTTAGATTGACCAGGTTAGATTGATGAGGTTAGATTGGCCAGGTTAGGTTGACCAGGTTAGATTGATGAGGTTAGGTTGACCAGGTTAGATTTAGGTTAGGTTGACCAGGTTAGATTGACCAGGTTAGATTGATGAGGTTAGGTTGACCAGGATGGATTGATTATGTTAGGTTGACCAGGTCAGGTTGACCAGGTCAGGTTGACCAGGTTAGATTGATGAGGTTATGTTGACCAGATTAGGTTGACCAGGTTAGATTGATGAGGTTAGATTGGCCAGGTTAGGTTGACCAGGTTAGATTGGCCAGGTTAGGTTGACCAGGTTAGATTGATGAGGTTAGGTGGACCAGGTTAGATTGATGAGGTTAGGTTGACCAGGATAGATTGATTAGGTTAGGTTGACCAGGTTAGATTGATGAGGTTATGTTGACCAGGTTAGATTGACCAGGTAAGGTTGATGAGGTTAGGTCGACCAGGTTAGATTGATGAGGTTAGGTGGACCAGGTTAGATTGATGAGGTTATGTTGACCAGGTTAGATTGACCAGGTAAGGTTGATGAGGTTAGGTTGACCAGGTTAGATTGATGAGGTTAGGTGGACCAGGATAGATTGATGAGGTTAGATGGATCAGGTTAGATTGATGAGGTTAGATGGACCAGGTTAGATATATGAGGTTAGGTGGACCAGGTTAGATTGATGAGGTTAGGTGGACCAGGTTAGATTGATGAGGTTATGTTGACCAGGTTAGATTGATGAGATTAGGTTGACCAGGACAGATTGATGAGGTTATGTTGACCAGGTTCGATTGATGAGGTTAGGTTGACCAGGTTAGCTTGATGAGGTTAGATTGGCCAGGTTAGGTTGACCAGGTTAGATTGAGGTTAGGTTGACCAGGTTAGATTGATGAGGTTAGGTTGACCAGGTTAGATTGAGGTTAGGTGGACCAGGTTAGATTGATGAGGTTAGGTGGACCAGGTTAGATTGATGAGGTTATGTTGACCAGGTTAGATTGATTATGTTAGGTTGACCAGGTTAGATTGACCAGGTTAGATTGACGAGGTTAGATTGATGAGGTTAGATTGGCCAGGTTAGGTTGACCAGGTTAGATTGACCAGGTTAGATTGATGAGGTTAGGTTGACCAGGTTAGATTGAGGTTAGGTTTACCAGGTTAGATTGAGGTGAGGTTGACCAGGTTAGATTGATGAGGTTAGGTGGACCAGGTTAGATTGATGAGGTTAGGTGGACCAGGTTAGATTGATGAGGTTATGTTGACCAGGTTAGATTGACCAGGTTAGGTTGACCAGGCTAGATTGATGAGGTTAGATTGGCCAGGTTAGGTTGACCAGGTTAGATTGATGAGGTTAGGTTGACCAGGTTAGATTGATGAGGTTATGTTGACCAGGTTAGATTGACCAGGTTAGGTTGACCAGGTTAGATTGACCAGGTTAGCTTGACCAGGTTAGATTGACCAGGTTAGACTGACCAGGTTAGATTTGACAGGTTGGGTTGACCAGGTTAGATTGATGAGGTTAGATTGGCCAGGTTAGGTTGACCAGGTTAGATTGATGAGGTTAGGTTGACCAGGTTAGATTGAGGTTAGGTTGACCAGGTTAGATTGATGAGGTTAGGTTGACCAGGTTAGATTGATGAGGTTAGATTGACCAGGTTAGATTGACCAGGTTAGATTGACCAGGTTAGATTGACCAGGTTAGATTGATGAGGTTAGGTTGACCAGGTTAGATTGATGAGGTTAGATTGATCAGGTTAGGTTGACCAAGTTAGGTTGACCAGGTTAGATGGACCAGGTTAGATGGACCAGGTTAGATTGATGAGGTTAGGTTGACCAGGTTAGATTGAGGTTAGATGGACCAGGTTAGATTGAGGAGGTTAGGTTGACCAGGTTAGATTGACCAGGTTAGATTGACCAGGTTAGATTGATGAGGTTAGGTTGACCAGGTTAGATTGATGAGGTTAGATTGATCAGGTTAGGTTGACCAAGTTAGGTTGACCAGGTTAGATGGACCAGGTTAGATGGACCAGGTTAGATTGATGAGGTTAGGTTGACCAGGTTAGATTGAGGTTAGGTTGACCAGGTTAGATTGATGAGGTTAGGTTGACCAGGTTAGATTGATGAGGTTAGGTTGTCCAGGTTAGATTAATGAGGTTAGGTTGACCAGGTTAGATGGACCAGGTTAGATATATGAGGTTAGGTTGACCAGGTTAGATTGATGAGGTTATGCGGACCAGGTTAGATTTATAAGGTTTATGTTGACCAGGTTGTTAGATTGATGAGGTTAGGTTGACCAGGTTAGGTTGACCAGGTTAGAATAATGAGGTTATGTTGACCAGGTTAGATTGAGGTTAGGTTGACCAGGTTAGATTGAGGTGAGGTTGACCAGGTTAGATTGATGAGGTTAGGTGGACCAGGTTAGATTGATGAGGTTAGGTGGACCAGGTTAGGTTGATGAGGTTATGTTGACCAGGTTAGATTGACCAGGTTAGGTTGACCAGGCTAGATTGATGAGGTTAGGTTGACCAGGTTAGATCGACAAGTTATGTTGACCAGGTTAGATTGACCAGGTTAGGTTGACCAGGTTAGATTGATGAGGTTAGGTTGACCAGGTTAGATTGAGGTTAGGTTTACCAGGTTAGATTGATGAGGTTAGGTTGACCAGGTTAGATTGAGGTTAGAATGACCAGGTTAGGTTGACCAGGTTAGATTGATGAGGTTATGTTGACCAGGTTAGATTGACCAGGTTAGGTTGACCAGGTTAGATTGACCAGGTTAGCTTGACCAGGTTAGATTGACCAGGTTAGACTGACCAGGTTAGATTTGACAGGTTAGGTTGACCAGGTTAGATTGATGAGGTTAGATTGGCCAGGTTAGGTTGACCAGGTTAGATTGATGAGGTTAGGTTGACCAGGTTAGATTGAGGTTAGGTTGACCAGGTTAGATTGATGAGGTTAGGTTGACCAGGTTAGATTGATGAGGTTAGATTGACCAGGTTAGATTGACCAGGTTAGATTGATGAGGTTAGGTTGACCAGGTTAGATTGACCAGGTTAGATTGACCAGGTTAGATTGATGAGGTTAGGTTGACCAGGTTAGATTGATGAGGTTAGGTTGACCAGGTTAGATTGAGGTTATGTTGACCAGGTTAGATTGACCAGGTTAGATTGACCAGGTTAGATTGATGAGGTTAGGTTGACCAGGTTAGGTTGACCAGGTTAGATTGGGTTAGGTTTACCAGGTTAGATTGAGGTTAGGTTGACCAGGTTGACCAGGTCATCAATCTGAGGTTAGGTTGATCAGGATAGATTGATTATGTTAGGTTGACCAGGTTAGGTTGATGAGGTTAGGTGGACCAGGTTAGATTGAGGTTAGGTTGACCAGGTTAGATTGAGGATATGTTGACCAGGTTAGATTGACCAGGTTAGGTTGACCAGGTTAGATTGATGAGGTTAGGTTGACCAGGTTAGATTGGGTTAGGTTTACCAGGTTAGATTGATGAGGTTAGGTTGACCAGGTTAGGTTGACCAGGTTAGGTTGACCAGGTTAGATTGATGAGGTTAGATTGATCAGGTTAGATTGACCAAGTTAGGTTGACCAGGTTAGATGGACCAGGTTAGATGGACCAGGTTAGATTGATGAGGTTAGGTTGACCAGGTTAGATTGAGGTTAGGTTGACCAGGTTAGATTGATGAGGTTAGGTTGTCCAGGTTAGATGGAGCAGGTTAGATTAATGATATTAGGTTGACCAGGTTAGGTTGATGAGGTTAGGTGGACCAGGTTAGATTGAGGTTAGGTTGACCAGGTTAGATTGATGAGGTTAGGTTGTCCAGGTTAGATTAATGAGGTTAGGTTGACCAGGTTAGATGGACCAGGTTAGATATATGAGGTTAGGTAGACCAGGTTAGATTGATGAGGTTAGGCGGACCAGGTTAGATTTATAAGGTTTATGTTGACCAGGTTGTTAGATTGATGAGGTTAGGTTGACCAGGTTAGGTTGACCAGGTTAGAATAATGAGGTTAGATTGACCAGGTTAGGCTGAGCAGGTTAGGCTGACCAGGTTAGAATAATGAGGTTAGATTGACCAGGTTAGGCTGAGCAAGTTAGGCTGACCAGGTTAGGATGACCAGGTTAGAATAATGAGGTTAGATTGACCAGGTTAGGCTGACCAGGTTAGGTTGAGGTTGGGTTGTCCAGGTTAGATGGACGAGGTTAGATTGATGAGGTTAGGTTAGATTGGGTTAGGCTGACCAGGTTAGAATAATGAGGTTAGGCTGACCAGGTTAGGCTTACCAGGTTAGAATAATGAGGTTAGGCTGACCAGGTTAGGCTGACCAGGTTAGAATAGAGCCCAGAGTGTTGTATTGAATTCTGTGATATCAAACTTTTACAACAACATGT
>NC_048578.1:39088271-39113271 GCF_013265735.2 Oncorhynchus mykiss
CAAGCTAAGCGTCAGTATAGAGACAAAGTAGAGTCACAATTCAACGGCTCAGACACAAGAGGTATGTGGCAGGGTCTACAGTCAATCACGGATTACAAAAATAAAACCAGCCCCGTCACGGACCAGGATGTCTGCTCCCAAGCAGACTAAATAACTTGTTTGCCCGCTTTAAGGACAATAGAGTGCCACTGACACGGCCCGCAACCAAAACCTGTGGACTCTCCTTCACTGCGGCCAACGTGAGTAAAACATTTAAACGTGTCAACCCTCGCAAGGCTGCACGCCCAGACGGCATCCCCAGCCGCGTCCTCAGAGCATGCACAGACAGGCTGGCTGGTGTGTTTATGGACATATTCAATCGATCCCTATCCCAGTCTGCTGTTCCCACATGCTTCAAGAGGGCCACCATTGTCCCTGTTCCCAAGAAAGCTAAGGTAACTGAGCTAAATGACTACCGCCCCGTAGCACTCACTTCCGTCATCATGAAGTGCTTTGAGAGACTAGTCAAGGACCATATCACCTCCACCCTACCTGACACCCTAGACCCACTCCAATTTGCTTACCGCCCAAATAGGTCCACAGACGATGCAATCTCAACCACACTGCACACTGCCCTAACCCATCTGGACAAGAGGAATACCTATGTGAGAATGCTGTTCATCGACTACAGTTCGGCATTTAACACCATAGTACCCTCCAAACTCGTCATCAAGCTCGAGACCCTGGGTCTCGACCCCGCCCTGTGCAACTGGGTACTGGACTTCCTGATGGGCCGCCCCCAGGTGGTTAGGGTAGGTAACAACATCTCCACCTCGCTGATGCTCAACACTGGGGCCCCACAAGGGTGCGTTCTGAGCCCCTCCTGTACTCCCTGTTCACGACTACGTGGCCATGCACGCCTCCAACTCAGTCATCAAGTTTGCGAAGGTAGGCTTGATTACCAACAACGTCGAGACGGCCTACAGGGAGGAGGTGAGGGCCCTCGGAGTGTGGTGTCAGGAAAATAACCTCACACTCAACGTCAACAAAACAAAGGAGATGATTGTGGACTTCAGGAAACAGCAGAGGGAGCAGCCCCCTATCCACATCGATGGAACAGTAGTGGAGAGGGTAGCAAGTTTTAAGTTCCTCGGCATACACATCACAGACAAACTGAATTGGTCCACCCACACAGACAGCGTCGTGAAGAAGGCACAGCAGCGCCTCTTCAACCTCAGGAGGCTGAAGGAATTCGGCTTGACACCAAAAGCACTCACAAACTTCTATAGATGCACAATCGAGAGCATCCTGTCGGGCTGTATCACTGCCTGGTACAGCAAATGCTCCGCCCACAACCGCAAGGCTCTCCAGAGGGTAGTGAGGTCTGCACAACGCATCACCGGGGGAAAACTACCTGCCCTCCAGGACACCTACACCACCCGATGTTACAGAAAGGCCATAAAGATCATCAAGGACATCAACCACCCGAGCCACTGCATGTTCACCCCGTTAGCATCCAGAAGGCAAGGTCAGTACAGGTGCATCAAAGCTGGGACCGAGAGACTGAAAAACAGCTTCTATCTCAAGGCCATCAGACTGTTAAACAGCCATCACTAACATTAAGTGGCTGCTGCCAACACACTGACTCAACTCCAGCCACTTTAATAATGGGAATTGATGGGAATTGATGGAAATTGATGTAAAATATATCACTAGCCACTTTAAACAATGCTACCTAATATAATGTTTACATACCCTACATTATTCATCTCATATGTATATGTATATACTGTACTCTATATCATCTACTGCATCTTTATGTAATACATGTATCACTAGCCACTTTTTATGGACCCAGAAATACTGACAATAATCATGAGCAAAACAAAAAGATACAGTGCCTTCAGAAAGCATTCAGACCCCTTAACTTTTTCCACATTTTGTTACGTTACAGCCTTATTCTAAAATGGATTCAATAAATACATATATAAATCCTCAGCAATCTACACACAATACCCCATAATAATGACAAAACAAACACAGGTTTACATAATTGTTTGAAAAAAATAATAGTAAAAAAACAGATATCTTATTTACAAATTACTTATTTACTTATTTATACAAATAAAACAATCTGAAATACCTTTACATCAGTGTTCAGACCATTTCCTATGAGCTCAGGTGCATCCTGTTTCCATTGATCATCCTTCATGTTTCTACAGCTTGATTGGAGTCCACCTGTGATAAATTTAATTGATAGGACCTGATTGATAAAAGCACACACCTGTCTATGTACGGTGTCAGAGCAAAAAACCAAGCCATGAGGTCAAAGTAATTGTCCGTATGGCTCCGAGACAGGATTGTGTTGAGGCACAGATCTGGGGAAGGGCACCAAAATGTTTCTGCAGTATTTAAGGTCCCCAAGAACACAGTGGTCTCCATCATTCTGAAATGGGGGAAGTTTGGAACCACCAAGACTCTTCCTAGAGCTGGCTGCCCGGCCAAAACTGACCAAATGGTGGAAAAGGGCCCTGGTCAGGGAAGTGACCAAGAACTCAGTGGTCACTGACAGATTTCTAGAGTTTGTCTGCAGAAATGGGAGAACATTACAGAAGGACCACCATCTCAGCAGCACTCCACCAATCAGGCCTTTATTGTAGAGTGGCCAGACAAAAGCCACTCCTCAGTAAAAGGCACATGACAGCCCGCTTGGAGTTTGCCAAAAAGGTACCAACAGACTCTCAGACCGTGATTAACAAGATTCTCTGGTCTGATGAAACCAAGATTGAAGTCTTTGGCCAGAATACCAACTGTCACATCTGGAGGAATCCTGGCACCATCCCTACGGTGAAGCATGAAGGCAGCCGTGGGGATGTTTTTCAGCGGCAGGGACTGGGAGACTAGTCAGGATTGAAGCAAACATGAGCAGAGCAAAGTACAGAGTGATGCTTGATGAAAACCTGCTCCAGAGCGCTCAGGACCTCAGACTGGGGCGAAGGTTTACCTTCCAACAGGACAACGACCCTAAGCACACAACCAAGACAATGTAGTAGTGGCTTCAGGACAAGTCTCTAAATGTCCATGAGTGGCCCAGCCAGAGCCCGGACATGAATTTGATCTAACATCTCTGGAGACACCTGAAAACAGCTGTACAGCGACGCTCCCCATCCAACCTGACAGAGCTTGAGAGGATCTGCAGAGAAGAATGGGAGAAAGTCCCCAAATACAGGTGTGCCAAGCTTGTAGCGTCATACCCAAGAAGACTCAATGCTGTAATCACTGCCAAAGGTGGTTCAACAAAGTACTGAGTAAAGGTGTCTGAATACTTATGGAAATGTAATATCTGTTGTTTGCTTTTTATAAATTAGCAAACATTTTGAAAAAAACTGTTTTTGCTTTGCCATTATGGGGTATTGTGTGTAGATTAATTAATTTTAGAACAAGGCTGTAATTTAACAACATTTGGAAGAAGTCAATGGGTCTGAATAGTTTCTGACTGCACTGTAATTACTTGGAAATAATTAAGAAATAGAATAAACTAGAATGCTTTTTGGCCCTAAACAGAGAGTACACAGTGGCAGAATACCTGACCACTGTGACTGACCCAAAATTAAGGAAAGCTTTGACTATGTACAGACTTAGTGAGCATAGCCTTGCTATTGAGAGAGGCCTCCGTAGACAGACCTGGCTCTCAAGAGAAGACAAGCTATGTGCACACTGCCCACAAAATGAGGTGGAAACTGAGCTGCACTTCCTAACCTCCTGTCCAACGTATGACCATATTAGACACACATATTGTATTTCCTTCAGATTACTCCTCTTCCTCTCTCCTCCTCCTCCTCCATCCTTCTCCTCCTCCATCCTCCTCCTCCTCCTCCTCCTCCTCCTCCTCCTCCTCCATCCTTCTCCTCCTCCATCCTCCTCCTCCTCCTCCTCCTCCATCCTTCTCCTCCTCCATCCTCCTCCTCCTCCTCCTCCATCCTCCTCTTCCTCTCTCCTCCTCCTCCTCCATCCTTCTCCTCCTCCATCCTCCTCCTCCTCCTCCTCCATCCTCCTCTTCCTCTCTCCTCCTCCTCCTCCATCCTTCTCCTCCTCCATCCTCCTCCTCCTCCTCCTCCATCCTCCTCTTCCTCTCTCCTCCTCCTCCTCCATCCTTCTCCTCCTCCATCCTCCTCCTCCTCCTCCTCCTCCTCCTCCTCCTCCTCCTCCTCCTCCTCCATCTTCCAGTTGTACATGTGTGGATTCACGTCACCATGGTTACCATTAGTCTAGTCATCCTCACCACCGCCTCTTGTTGTGGGATGACTGGGGAGCGTGTGCCAAATGGCAGCCTGTCCTTTTCAAGACCAGAGTCCTATGGGGCGCCTCAAAAGTAATACATTTGGGACTAAGCCTGACTATTGTTTTAATCTACAGAGGTAAATGTGTTCTTAATAAACACCTGCCCGATGCCAAGTCACCCATCTCTGTTTGCATCCGAAATGTTTGTGCACTACCCAGGGTAATAGTACGTCATTTGGGACTCGTGCTATCCGGAGGAGCGATGTCACCGATATATCCATCTAACGAAAACAATGTCTCCTTCCTTCTGTTGGAGCTTGTTGTCTTTCTCTGTGGGCGTCACTGGAACCAACCAAACGCGTCCTGTGTTTCAGCGACGGCTCACAGTACACAGCATCTACTAAAATCACAACACATTTACCGCATGCCGATGAACACTGACGTCCGATTGATCGCCGTACGGGAAAAACTTCCGTCATGTCCTCTCACGGGTGGCACGCACGCACGCACACACGCACGCACACACGCACACACGCACACACACACACACACACACACACACACGTTTTACATCCCTGCTCTCAAACGTCTTAAACCCGTCTGTCACACAATATCATGTGTTGTAACATGTCATTTAAGAACAATATAGGTACATATAGCACTAACATCATGTACTGCAGTATATCACCCGTGTATAAACATATATTACTGCAGTATATCACCCATATATAAACATATATTACTGCAGTATATCACCCATGTATAACATTATGTACTGCAGTATATCACCCATGCATAAACATATATTACTGCAGTATATCACCCGTGTATAAACATATATTACTGCAGTATATCACCTGTGTATAAACATCATGTACTGCAGTATATCACCTGTGTATAAACATAATGTACTGCAGTATATCACTCATGTATAAACATTGTGTACTGCAGTATATCACCCATGTATAAACATATATTACTGCAGTATATCACCCATATATAAACATATATTACTGCAGTATATCACCCGTGTATAAACATATATTACTGCAGTATATCACCCGTGTATAAACATATATTACTGCTGTATATCACCCATGTATAACATTATGTACTGCAGTATATCACCCATGTATAACATTATGTACTGCAGTATATCACCCATGTATAAACATCATGTACTGCAGTATATCACCCATGTATAAACATCATGTACTGCAGTATATCACCCGTGTATAAACATCATGTACTGCAGTATATCACCCATGTATAAACATCATGTACAGCAGTATATCTCCTGTGTATAAACATCATGTACTGCAGTATATCACCTGTGTATAAACATCATGTACTGCAGTATTTCACCTGTGTATAAACATCATGTACTGCAATATATCACCTGTGTATAACCACATGTACTGCAGGACATCACCCGTGTATAAACATCATGTACAGTTCCTGTTGGACCCTGGGAAGTAGCAGGTTGTACAGTATGAACCACTGAACCCCTCCACAGTAAGACATCACAGAGCTGTTTGTGTTTGTGTGTGTGTGTGTGTGCAGTAAGGCATCACAGAGCCTACCTAGAGGGTGAGCACTGCATGGCTGACCTCAGTATATGGTCTCTCTGCAACGTTCTGAGAGGATCTCTGATGGAGTCTAACCTAGTGGACTGAAAGAAGACATCTCGGAGACATTTACCTCAGGATACATCCAGGAGACATTTACCTCAGGATACATCCAGGAAACATCTACCTCGGGAGACATCCAGGACACATCTACCTCAGGATACATCCAGGACACATCTACCTCAGGATACATCTACCTCAGGATACATCCAGGACACATCTACCTCGGGATACATCTACCTCGGGATACATCTAGGACACATCTACCTCGGGATACATCTACCTCGGGAGACATCCAGGACACATCTACCTCAGGATACATCCAGGACACATCTACCTCAGGATACATCTACCTCAGGATACATCCAGGACACATCTACCTCAGGACACATCTACCTCAGGACACATCTACCTCAGGAGACATCCAGGACACATCTACCTCAGGATACATCTACCTCAGGAGACATCCAGGACACATCTACCTCAGGATACATCTACCTCAGGAGACATCCAGGACACATCTACCTTGGGAGACATCCAGGACACATCTACCTCAGGATACATCCAGGAGACATCTACCTCAGGAGACATCCAGGACACATCTACCTCGGGAGAGTCTTCTCACAAATACGTCTGTAGCATCCGAACGGTTTGGCCGACACATTAATATGACCCCTCTATGGAAAGGTGAGACTCTCATGGACAAGTCGGTTGTCATGCTCAAGCCTCACAAGACTAGTCTGAAAAATGAATAGATGGAAGTAGTTTGTTACCTATAAAAAAAAAAGTGGTTAAATATGGGTAAAAAAAATATACAGAATTTCCTTATTTTTCCTATATATCTCAGATGTAGGACAGACCCTTTAAAACAAACTTTTTATTGTATTTCATTTTTGATTGTCTGTTTTCCAAGTACGAATCTGTTATTTATTACATTCTATGGGCTAATAGCAATAAGGTCAAATTCAATATTTCATTAAATAATTGTTTAATATCCATATTCATCTCAAGCACCACTCCAACATCAACATATGTAAAAATGTCACGCTTCCTATGTTTTGTAGTAAAAAGGATAGAGGAAGATGTGTTTCCAATGACGTCATCAGTGTGCGCCGCGATTTTAACCAATTGTCAGGAGGCATTGCCCACTAATTGGTCGATGACGTCATTGTAAACACTTCTCTTCCTCTATCTGTTTTTACCTACAAAACATAGAAACACACCATTTTCACACGTGTTGATGTCGGAGTGGTGCTGGAGACGATGAACATGACATGTCCCTTTAAGGATTATGTGTTGTAATAGGATATTATGGGCTTTTTACTGTTTTTTTTTGATTGCTTAAGCACAATTTTCAAAACAGGGCCCGGTGTTTTCAAAACACTACACCCAATTAGCAAAACACTACAGATCCTTTGCAAAATTAAACACTCTTGTAAAAACTATACACTTCTTTTTAAAAAACACACTTTGTTACCATATGAAACACACACGTTTCACATTACTATACTCTGTTGACACGAGTTACACTCTGCTGTGATAAACCTAAAACACTTTTAGCACTTCTACTTCCCTATGATTAGAGTAGGCTACTATCGACAAAGTACAAATATAATGTCAATTCACCAAACACTACACAAGACCAATGTTGTAGACTGAAGAAACTTATTAAATTTATTTCTCAACACGCCCAAAATGTTGACATGGAGATTCATAATACTGTAACCAAACGTCACTTTACGTATTGTAAGTTCAAAAAAATAAAAATAGATAACTAGACATTGTCTCGTCGCCGAGCTGGATCTGACCAGAGAATTTCATCAACATCGCAGGCAATGTTGTCATTAGCAAGACACCTTGGAAAGAAACGTCTTGAATGACGAATCCATCCTTGCATTGCTGCTACCTCCATCTGGTCACTGGCCTCCTCCATGGCTTGGATGAGGGGTACCTCAGCCTGGAGACGGAGATCATATACCTTCCACCGCCATGCCGAGAAAAAAAGATTCTATAGGGTTGAGGAATGGAGAGTGTGGTGGAAGATATAGGACGGTGAAATGTGGATGTTGCTGAAACCAGTTCTGAACCAGAGCAGAGCGGTGGAAAGACACAATGTCCCAGACAACAATGTATTGCATATGATCGATTTGATTTGCTGCTGTTGTGCAATTGGTCCAAGAATGTAAGTATGAGTGCTGTGTTGTAAGGGCCCATATGGGCATGGCGGTGGAGGACCCCATTCTGTGTAATGGCTGCACGTTGCCCTGGGACATTGACTATAGCCCTGTGGCCAATGATGTTTCTTCCCCTCATTCGTGTACTCGTCAGGTTGAACCCAGCCTCATCTACGTAAATGAACTCATGCTGGATCTCCTCTCCATCCATTCGTAAAACTCTCTGAAAAACAGTGTCAGGCAAAATTGTGTAGTTCAGTGTAGATCTAGTATACATTTTACAGTACAGTAAAAGATTGTGAGACAGTATGCAAGATCACACTGCTAAAGTGAATACAAACCACTGCACAATCATGCTGCAGTCGTTTCACCCTTTCGGAATTGCGCTCGAAAGGCACTCGATAAATTTGCTTCATTTGAATATGTTTTTTGTTTAGGATGCGTGGCAGTGTTGCTGTTGAGACCTGATGGATATCGTTGAAAATGGCGTGGTTATTGACAATGTTAGCTTGGAGCTGCTTGAGTGTTATAGCATTGTTGGCCAAAACCATGTTTACTATCTCCCTCTCTTGCTGTTCTGTGAACATAGGAGGCCTTCCCCCTTGTCGTCCCTGACCCTCAATCCTATGTAGAAAAAAACAGTATACAATAGTACAGTAATTTCACAGGAAAAGGTAACAGAAGTGCTGATAGTGCATAGAATACAGTACTGTAAGCAGTTACTGAAACCATGGTTTTGATATGATGATGTTTTAACAATACCTATTTTCCAGTCGAAATGTTCTCATGACACTTGCCACTGTATATCGGCTTAGATTTGGCTCCCTCAGCGTCAGGCCGTGGTTGAAAACGTGGTCAACCAGTGTTGCGCGGATCTCATTTGTCAGATTCGTCCCTCTATGAGCACCTTCTTGTCTTCCTCTTCCTCTTCCTCCTCGTTCTCCTCCTCGTCCTCGTTCTCCTCCTCGTCGTCGTCCTCCTCCTCCTCCTCCTCGTCTTACTCTTTCTCTGACTCTTTCCATTGTGCTTGAAGACCGATGAACTCACCTGCTGCTTTTTATAGTGCTAGTGTATACACCTGATTGGTGCGTCTACAGTTAATCAAACGAGTGTTTGCACACCTGATGACTGTGTTGAACCAATTGGTTGGACGGTGTGGTAATTTGACAGTCAGTGCTTTGGTATTGCAAGGACGTGACTTCATGATAGATGTTTGTGTGTAATGTATGTTAAGTGTGTTTAGTGTTTTGCAAATCACTGTGTGTATAGTTTTGCAACAAGTGTGAGGTTGACAACGTGCTTATAGTTGTGCAAATATGGGCTGATGTTTTGATTCTTGAGTATAAGGTTTTGATAATAGTGTACTACTTTCAATTTTAGTGTGTAAGCAATCAAAAAAAACTGTAATAAGGGCCTGCATCCCAAATAGCACCCTATACCCTATATAGTGCACCATTGTATTTTTTTTATTTTTTATACCAGGGCTATGGACAAAAGTAGTGCACTAGGAAACAATAGGGATCCATTTTAGGACGGAGCCTAGTACTCATGTGGGGAGCAACAGTCTGATTCTATGACGTATTCCATTTAAGGTAATCTTTGTCAGGAAAAGGCTGTTATTGTTTAACCAGCATGACCCCATTATTATTAGACCCGTTTCATGCCCGTAGGCCTAAGTAAGTTAGTAAGAGAGCTGTTCGGCAGCGTTCTACACTACACACTACAGACAGCAGAACAAAAAGGGTTATATGGGGTTAAGTGGTTTCTTGGAGGCTACTCTGAAGAGGGTTAGAGTTTGTCTGTTTTCGTTTGCTGCTCCAGTGATATTTGGGCACAAGTGTTCTCTTAGGATTGGGCACACTGCTGAACACTTGTTAGTTCCAGTGAGTTGTTTCTTCCTGCTTGGATTCAGGAAACAGACCGTGCAATCCAGATGACCATCCAACCAACAGGTTCTCCTCTCCGAGTCTCCGATAGTGAAGGAGAGAGTGCTAGATGGAGTTTAACCAAGGACGAAGAGAGAGAACAGTTTTATTCCAGGACATTTAGTTACAGGTACACAGTGTTTGAGTGTTTCTCCTCCAAAGTGTTGCTCTATTTGACTACATAATACACCTGCTTTGAGGAAAATGATTCCATGAAAAACCTGTTTCACAGCAATTGTGTAACATGTAGTGTTTCTCCTCTCCTTTTTTAAATGTATGCATAACGTCACTTTTTTTCTCATCTTTTATTCATTGAGTGTAAATGTTTTCTTCTGTTGCCGTGCAGAAGTTTCACCTGAAATGTCTGGGAGCACGACGATTACTCAGGTGGCAACTATCGCCTTCTCAACCACAGTGGCAGCTTCCATCTCCACGCCTGCCTCTGACAGAGTAAAGCACAACAAGACAAAGTATTATCATGTTTCATTAGTGCCTGGATGGATTCGTGTTTGTTAGTGGACTGTGATGCCAGGTTGCTTTCTTGGAATAGCTGTGTATTGTAGAATGGCTGAATGTTCTGGAATCACAGGCTGTTCAAGAATGTCTGGCTGTTTTTAGAATGTCGGAATGTTCTAGAATGTCTGAATGTTGTAGAATATCTGGGTGTTCAAGAATGTCTGGCTGTTTTTAGAATGTCTGAATGTTCTAGAATGTCTGGATGTTGTAGAATGTCTGGGTGTTTTGAATGTCGGGATGATCTAGAATGTTTGGGTGTTCAAGAATGTCTTGATGTTCTAGAATGTCTTAATGTTCTGGAATGTCTGGGTGTTCTAGAATGTCTGGGTGTTGTAGAATGCCTGGATGTTCTAGAATGTCTGGGTGTTCTAGAAAGTCTTGATGTTCTAGAATGTCTGGTCCTTTTAGAATGTCTGGGTGTTCTAGAATGTATGGGTCATCTAAAATGTCTTTGTTCTAGAATGTCTGGGTAATCTAGAATGCCTAGGTGTTCTGTCTAGAATGTCTGAGTCTTCTAGAATGTCTGAGTGTTCTTTCTAGAATGTCTGGATGCTCTCTCTATAATATCTGGGTGTTCTATCTAGAATATCTGGGTGTTCTATCGAGAATGTCTGGTTGTTCTATCTAGAATGTCTGGGTGTTCTTTGTAGAATGTCTGGGTGTTCTATCTAGAATGTCTGCGTGTTCTTTCTAGAATGTCTGGGTGTTCTATCTAGCATATCTGGGTGTTCTATCTAGAATGTCTGGGTGTTCTAGAATGTCTGGGTGTTCTTAATAGAATATCTGAATCTTCTAGAATGTCTGGATATTCTGGAACGGCACTATTTTTGTAACAAATTAATTTGATACAACAGTTCAGTTTGTTCAGTTTAAATAAATACATGAACTTCTAATGGCGGACTAGACCATGATGTTGAGAGAGAGTTGTCTTCAAAAAACCCCCAAAATTCTGTTGATGTAACGATGACGTAATCATATTAGATAATAGCCTTCAGAAAGACTTTTAAGTTAAACCAAGAGTCACCTAACTGAAACAGCAGTCTATGGACAGCAGTTAATAACAAACTGTTGTCGATATTTCTTTCTTTGCCATGTTTCTGATTGGGGTCAATAATTTGCTCGTTTAAACATTTCTAAAACCTTTCATCAGGCAGATGCTTTAGACGATTTTACTTAATGAATGAATCCTGCCAACTATAGAACTGTCAACCAATGAACCGCCACTAATTAGATGCTGATTAAAACAGTTTGGACAGAGTCATGCCTGTAGAAACAGTAGATACTGTATATGCAGCATCCATCCCATGGGCCTCCAAACTTCAGTGTGCGTGTGTGTGTGTGTGTGTGTGTGTGTGTGTGTGTGTGTGTGTGTGTGTGTGTGTGTGTGTGTGTGTGTGTGTGTGTGTGTGTGTGTGTGTGTGTGTGAGTGCGTGCGTGCGTACGTGTTATGTATGTGTGTGTGGACCTCTAAACGTTAGTTTCTCAGCCAGTCCAGTCCAGTCACCCTCAGAGAGACTCCATTATGTTCTCAGCAGAGTATTGATCCTGTGTGAAGCGTACTGTATCAACACACAACCAGGACATCAGGATGATCTGGAGAGAAATGTCCTCACGGGCCCTTTAAACAGGTCAAAGGATGCATCTTGGTCACAATTGGCACCCTATTCCCTATGTAGTGCTCTAATTTTAACCAGGGCTCATAGGGTTCTGGTTCAAAGTAGTGCGCTACGTAGGTAATAGGGTGCTGCTTGGGACACAACCATACAGTAGCAACGCTACAGCAAACCGCAACCACACAGGACTGACTTAGTCAATGATCTCTGACAGTTATGCAGATGAGGTAGGTGTTGATGACGATGTAGCTGACCTATCACAGGATGCAGTGGTTCAGAGTCAGGAGGAGGGAGAGGTAGAGTAGGGAGAGGTAGAGTAGGGAGAGGTAGAGGAGGAGAGGTAGAGGAGGAGAGGTAGAGGGGAAGGTAGAGGAGGAGATGTAGAGGGGAGAGGTAGAGGGGAGAGGTAGAGGAGGAGAGGGGAGAGAGGAGAGGTAGAGGAGGAGAGGGGAGAGGTAGAGGAGGAGAGGGGAGAGGTAGAGGAGGAGAGAGGAGAGGTAGAGGAGGGGAGAGGTAGAGGAGGAGAGGGGAGAGGTAGAGGAGGAGAGGAAAAGGTAGAGGAGGAGAGGGGAGGGGGGAGAGGAGGAGAGGTAGAGGAGGAGAGGGGAGAGGTAGAGGAGGAGAGGAAAAGGTAGAGGAGGAGAGGGGAGAGGGGAGAGGAGGAGAGGTAGAGGAGGAGAGGTAGAGGAGGAGAGGGGAGAGGAGGAGAGGTAGAGGGGAGAGGAGGAGAGGGGAGAGGTAGAGGAGGAGAGGGGAGAGGTGGAGGAGAGGGGAGAGGGAGAGGGGAGAGGTAGAGGAGAGGGGAGAGGAGGAGAGGTAGAGGGGAGAGGTAGAGGAGGAGAGGGGAGAGGGGGAGAGGAGGAGAGGGGAGAGGTAGAGGAGGAGAGGTAGAGGAGGAGAGGGGAGAGGTAGAGGAGAGGGGAGAGGTAGAGGAGAGGTAGTGGAGGAGATGGGAGAGGTAGAGGAGGAGAGGGGAGAGGTAGAGGAGAGGGAGAGGTAGAGGAGGAGAGGTAGAGGTGGAGAGGTAGAGGAGAAGAGGGGAGAGGAGGAGAGGGAGAGGAGGAGAGGGGAGAGGTAGAGGAGGAGAGGGGAGAGGTAGAGGAGGAGAGGGGAGAGGTGGAGGAGAGGGGAAAGGTAGAGGAGAGGGAGAGAGAGGGGAGAGGTAGAGGGGAGAGGTAGAGGAGGAGAGGGGGAGAGGAGGAGAGGGGGAGAGGAGGAGAGGGGAGAGGTAGAGGAGGAGAGGGGAGAGGTAGAGGTGGAGAGGGGAGAGGGGAGAGGAGGAGAGGGTAGAGGAGGAGAGGTAGAGGAGGAGAGGGTAGAGGAGGAGAGGTAGAGGAAGAGAGGGGAGAGATAGAGGAGAGGTAGCGGAGGAGATGGGAGAGGTAGAGGAGGAGAGGGGAGAGGTAGAGGAGAGGTAGAGGAGGAGAGGGGAGAGGTAGAGGTGGAGAGGGGAGAGGGGAGAGGAGGAGAGGATAGAGGAGGAGACGTAGAGGAGGAGAGGGGAGATTTAGAGGAGAGGTAGCGGAGGAGATGGGAGAGGTAGAGGAGGAGAGGGGAGAGGTAGAGGAGAGGTAGAGGAGAGGGGAGAGGTAGAGGAGAGGGGTGTCCTACTTACTTACTTTATTGTCCTACTGAAAGGGGAATTTGTCTCCCAGTGTCTTTTGGAAAGCATACTGGATGGAACAGGTTTTCCTCTAGGATTGTGCTTAGCTCCAATCCGTTTCTGTTTTGTCCTGAAAAACGCCCCAGTACTTAACGATTACAAGCACACCCATAACATGATGCAGCCACCACTATGCTTGAAAATATGAGTGGTACTCTCAGCAATGTGTTGTGTTGGATTTTCCCCAAACATAACACTTTGTATTCAGGACAAAAAGTGAATTGCTTTGGATTTTGTTTTGCAGTATTACTTTAGTGCCTTGTTGCAAACAGGAAGCATGTTTTGGAATATTTTTATTCTGTACAGGCTTCCATCTTTTCACTCTGTCATTTAGGTTAGTATTGTGGAGTAACTAAAATGTTGTTGATCCATCATCAGTTTTCTCCTATCACAGCCATTAAACTCTGTAACTTTTTTAAAGTCACCATTGGTGAAATCCCTGAGCGGTTTCCTTCCTCTCCGGTAACTGAGTTAGGATGGACGCCTGTATCTTTGTAGTGACTGGGTGTATTGATACACCATCCAAAGTGTAATTACTAACTTCACCGTGCTCAAAGGGATGTTCAATGTCTACTTTAAAAAAGATGTATCATCTTTTGCGAGGTATTGGAAAACCTTCCTGGGCTTTGTTGTTGAATCTGTTTGAAAATGTGAAGGGGGTGTGAGTACCTCCTGAAACCACAGTGTATAATATATATATATATATATATATAAAGTGAGGGAAAAAAGTATTTGATCCCCTGCTGATTTTGTACATTTGCCCACTGACTAAGAAATGACCAGTCTATAATTTTAATGGGTTTATTTGAACAGTGAGAGACAGAATAACAACAACATAATCCAGGAAAACACATGTCAAAAATGTTATAAATTAATTTGCAATTTAATGAGGGAAATAATTATTTGACCTCCCTCTCAATCAGAAAGATTTCTGGCTCCCAGGTGTCTTTTATACAGGTAACGAGCTGAAATTAGGAGCACACTCTTAAAGGGAGTGCTCCTAATCTCAGTTTGTTACCTGTATAAAAGACACCTGTCCACAGAAGCAATCAATCAATCAGATTCCAAACTCTCCACCATGGCCAAGACCAAAGAGCTCTCCAAGGATGTCAAGGACAAGATTGTAGACCTACACAAGGCTGGAATGGTCTACGAGACCATCGCCAAGCAGCTTGGTGAGGTGACAACAGTTGGTGAGATTATTCGCAAATGGAAGAGAAACAAAATAACTGTAAATCTCCCTCGGCCTGGGGCTCCATGCAAGATCTCACCTCGTGGAGTTGCAATGATCATGAGAACGGTGAGGAATCAGCCCAGAACTACACAGGAGGATCTTGTCAATGATCTCAAGGTAGCTGGGACCATAGTCACCATAGTCACCAAGAAATCAATTGGTAACACACTATGCCGTGAAGGACTGAAATCCTGCAGCGCCCGCAAGGTCCCCCTGCTCAAGAAAGCACATATACATGCCCGTCTGAAGTTTGCCAATGAACATCTGAATGATTCAGAGGACAACTGGGTGAAAGTGTTGCGGTCAAATGACACCAAAATGGAGCTCTTTGGCATCAACTCAACTCGCCGTGTTTGGAGAAGGAGGAATGCTGCCTATGACCCCAAGAACACCATCCCCACCGTCAAACATGGAGGTGGAAACATTGTGCTTTGGGGGTGTTTTTCTGCTAAGGGGACAGGACAACTTCACCGCATCAAAGGGACGATGGACGGGGCCATGTACCGTCAAATCTTGGGTGAGAACCTCCTTCCCTCAGCCAGGGCATTGAAAATGGGTCGTGGATGGGTATTCCAGCATGACAAAGACCCAAAACACACGGCCAAGGCAACAAAGGAGTGGCTCAAGGAGAAGCACATTAAGGTCCTGGAGTCGCCTAGCCAGTCTCCGGACGTTAATCCCATAGAACATCTGTGGAGGGAGCTGAAGGTTCGAGTTGCCAAAACATCAGCCTCAAAACCTGAATGACTTGGAGAAGATCTGCAAAGAGGAGTGGGACAAAATCCCTCCTGAGACGTGTGCAAACCTGGTGACCAACTACAAGAAACGTCTGACCTCTGTGATTGCCAACAAGGGTTTTGCCACCAAGTACTAAGTCATGTTTTGCAGATGGGTCAAATACTTATTTCCCTCATTAAAATGCAAATCATTTTATAACATTTTAGACATGCCTTTTTCTGGATTTTTTGTTGTTGTTATTCTGTCTTTCTGTCACGCCCCGACCTGAGTTATCTTTGTTTTCTTTAGTATTTTGGTTAGGTCAGGGTGTGACGAAGGTGGTGTGTTGTGTTTCCCTGTCTAGGGTTTTTGTCCTGTCTAGAATTATTGTATGTTAATGGAGTTGTTCACTAGTCTAGGTGTTTTGTATGTCTATGGTTGCCTAGATTGGTTCCCAATCATAGGCAACTGTTTATCGTTGTCTCTGTGTCACGGTCGTCCTCCTCTTCATCTGAAGAGGAGAGGTGAGAAGGATCAGAGGACCAATATGCGGCGTGGTAAGTGTCCATGGTAAATCTTTAATAAAGAAAGACTGAACTCTATACAAACGAGTAACAAAAACAATAAACCAAATTCGACCGTGAAGCTACAAAATGAGACCTGTGCTGAAACACAAGCCACTAACATAGACAATCACCCACAAACAAACAGTGCAACCCAGGCTACCTAAGTATGATTCTCAATCAGAGACAACTAATGACACCTGCCTCTGATTGAGAACCATACTAGGCCGAAAACATAGAAATGCCCCAAAACATAGAAAAACAAACATAGACTGCCCACCCCAACTCACGCCCTGACCATACTAAATAAATACAAAACAAAGGAAATAAAGGTCAGAACGTGACACTCTGATTGGGAACCATATTCAGGCAGCCATATTCCTTGGGTAATTCGTGGGCGATTGTCTATGTCTTAGTTGCCTGTGTCTGCATTTTTTTCCTATAAAGCTTCACGGTCGTTTTTTTGTTTGTTTTTTGTATAGTTCATTCAGTGTTCTTCCTTCATTAAAGAAGATGTATTCAAATCACGCTGCGCCTCATCGCTATGACGAACGTGACACTCTCACTATTCAAATAAACCCGTTAAAATTACAGACGGATCGTGTCTTTGTCAGTGGGCAAACGTACAAAATCGGCAGGGGATCAAATACTATTTTCTCTCACTGTATGTGAGGGGAAAACTCACACCACCTTCACTGAAATACTTTTTTCCCTCATATTATATCATATCATTTAGGAGGGGAGGGGTGGAAAAGATGGGGGGGGTGGCAATGGGGGAGACAAGTGAGGTGCTGTATATTTAAAGTGAAGGTGATGTGAGTTTATCAGTACAGCCTGGGTGTTTATATTGAGAGGAGGAGGTGAGGAGGAGGAGGGAGAGGAGAGGTGCTGGTCGGTGGGGTGAGGTGATGTGAGTTTATCAGTACAGCCTGGCTGTTTATATTGAGAGGAGGTGGTGAGGAGGAGGGAGAGGAGAGGTGAGGTGCTGGTCGGTGGGGTGAGGTGGTGTGAGTTTATCCGTACAGCCTGGCTGTTTATATTGTGAGGAGGAGGGAAAGGTAGAGGAGGAGAGGGGAAAGATACAGGCCGGTGAGGTGGTGTGAGTTTATCCGTACAGCCTGGGTGTTTATATTGAGGGGAGGAGGGAGAGGAGGAGAGGGGAAAGATACAGGCCGGTGAGGTGGTGTGAGTTTATCCGTACAGCCTGGCTGTTTATATTGTGAGGAGGAGGGAAAGGTAGAGGAGGAGAGGGGAAAGATACATGCCGGTGGGGTGAGGTGGTGTGAGTTTATCAGTACAGCCTGGGTATTTATATTGAGAGGAGAAGGTGAGGAGGAGGGAGAGGTACAAGGTAGAGGGAGGTAGAGGGAGGTAGAGGAGGTAGAGGGAGGGAGAGGTAGAGGTGCTGGTCGGTGAGGTGAGGTGGTGTTTATTTAAAGTGAACCTGTAGGATAGGTAGTAGTGGTGGTAGCAGCTGGCCTCTTGCCACATTTCAAATCGACCTCCAACTCTAGGAGAAGGTCACGGGGCTGAGCTGCAGCTGAGCAGCAGAGAAGGTGTTTAAAACAATCTCCACAATTTGTTGTGCTGAGGCTTGTGCTGAGGCTGTGTGTCAAACACCACCCTGTTCCCTTTTCAATGACCTACTTTTAACCAGGGCCCATGAGGCTCTGGTCACGAGTGGTGCACTATATAGGGAATAGGGTGCCACTTGGGACTGGCCTTGATAATCTCCCAGGCTTTAATGGATGACAGATCTGTTTACCAAGTGGGTTCACCTCTCATTGGCCAATAGATTTTCCTCCTAACATAATAATACAACTGGAATTGGTTTTTTTGATCAATGACATCACTGGTTGTATTTAATAAGCAGGACAACCTTGAGTCTGGAGATGCAGGCAACGTGTGTGTGTGTGAGGAGGCTGGTGAGAGGAGCTCTAGGAGGGAAGGGCTTGTTGTAATGTCTGGAATGGAATCTATGGATCGGTATCATGACACAGCTAACGTATGGAAACCACACGTTTGACTCCGTTCCATTTATTCCATTTCAGCCATTACAACGAGCCTTTCCCTCCTATAGCGCCTCACACCAGCCTCCTGTGAATGAGAGAGAGCACCCTTTCATCTACCTGGGACCGTGTTACAGTGTAGTAGTAGTCGAACCCAGGGATGATACATGGAAACAGCTGGATGCAGCAGGAATGGAGTTGAACAGAGTTCTAGAGTTATATCTGCAGAGAGACTGTGTTCCGTGGACTGTAGTTGAACAGAGTTCTAGAGTTATATCTGCAGAGAGACTGTGTTCCGTGGACTGTAGTTGAACAGAGTTCTAGAGTTATATCTGCAGAGAGACTGTGTTACATGGACTGTAGTTGAACAGAGTTCTAGAGTTATATCTGCAGAGAGACTGTGTTCCGTGGACTGTAGTTGAACAGAGTTCTAGAGTTATATCTGCAGAGAGACTGTGTTCCGTGGACTGTAGTTGAACAGAGTTCTAGAGTTATATCTGCAGAGAGACTGTGTTCCGTGGACTGTAGTTGAACAGAGTTCTAGAGTTATATCTGCAGAGAGACTGTGTTCCGTGGACTGTAGTTGAACAGAGTTATAGAGTTATATCTGCAGAGAGACTGTGTTACATGGACTGTAGTTGAACAGAGTTCTAGAGTTATATCTGCAGAGAGACTGTGTTCCGTGGACTGTAGTTGAACAGAGTTCTAGAGTTATATCTGCAGAGAGACTGTGTTCCGTGGACTGTAGTTGAACAGAGTTATAGAGTTATATCTGCAGAGAGACTGTGTTACATGGACTGTAGTTGAACAGAGTTCTAGAGTTATATCTGCAGAGAGACTGTGTTCCGTGGACTGTAGTTGAACAGAGTTCTAGAGTTATATCTGCAGAGAGACTGTGTTCCGTGGACTGTAGTTGAACAGAGTTCTAGAGTTATATCTGCAGAGAGACTGTGTTCCGTGGACTGTAGTTGAACAGAGTTCTAGAGTTATATCTGCAGAGAGACTGTGTTCCGTGGACTGTAGTTGAACAGAGTTCTAGAGTTATATCTGCAGAGAGACTGTGTTCCGTGGACTGTAGTTGAACAGAGTTATAGAGTTATATCTGCAGAGAGACTGTGTTCCGTGGACTGTAGTTGAACAGAGTTCTAGAGTTATATCTGCAGAGAGACTGTGTTCCGTGGACTGTAGTTGAACAGAGTTCTAGAGTTATATCTGCAGAGAGACTGTGTTCCGTGGACTGTAGTTGAACAGAGTTATAGAGTTATATCTGCAGAGAGACTGTGTTCCGTGGACTGTAGTTGAACAGAGTTATATCTGCAGAGAGACTGTGTTCCGTGGACTGTAGTTGAACAGAGTTCTAGAGTTATATCTGCAGAGAGACTGTGTTC
Source organism: Oncorhynchus mykiss (assembly GCF_013265735.2). Classification (NCBI taxonomy): domain Eukaryota; kingdom Metazoa; phylum Chordata; class Actinopteri; order Salmoniformes; family Salmonidae; genus Oncorhynchus; species Oncorhynchus mykiss. The sequence continues at coordinate 39,107,962 of NC_048578.1, forward strand.
CGTGGACTGTAGTTGAACAGAGTTCTAGAGTTATATCTGCAGAGAGACTGTGTTCCGTGGACTGTAGTTGAACAGAGTTCTAGAGTTATATCTGCAGAGAGACTGTGTTCCGTGGACTGTAGTTGAAAAGAGTTCTAGAGTTATATCTGCAGAGAGACTGTGTTCCGTGGACTGTAGTTGAACAGAGTTATAGAGTTATATCTGCAGAGAGACTGTGTTCCGTGGACTGTGAGAATCTCTGTAATCGTACCACAGCCTGGGAACAGGAAGAGAAGTGGCCAAGTCTATGACGAGTCTCAAATGACCCCCTATTCCCTATATAGTGCACTACTTTTGACCAGAGGCTTATGGGACGTAGGGTTCATTTGGGACGCAGGCTCCCGGGGGGGCAGGGAAGAGAAGAGGGACACTAGACTCAGTACTACAAATGATAGGAGGGTTATTGCTGTTGGTCCCTCTGGTCCGTTTTTGGGGGGTGGTCACACACTCTCACACACACACACACACACACACACACAAACACACACACACACACACACACACACACACACACACACACACACACACACTGGGGGTCAGTAATGGTTGAATAGATGGGAGTAGACAAGGCCTGGGACTCAACCAGCCTCAAAGCAACTCTCCGGCTTACATCCCAAATGGTACCCTATTCCCTTCAAAGTGCACTACTTTTGACCAAGGCCTATAGGGATCCGGTCAAAAAGTAGTGCACTTTGCAGGGAATAGGGTGCCAATTGGGGATGCAGTATCTCCAGTCTGGATGTTAGACTCAGATAAACACTGTGGTCACTGCTGTTAGGGCTGCTAATGTAGGGCGGCCCAAACCCCGAAGCCCCCGAAGTGACTTTTATCAAAACAGTTTATTGTCTTCTCAGGAATTCAGCCTCCTCTGCGTTGCTCTCCAACGCCCATTCTCTGGGGAGCAGAGTTTCTGCTGTGATGTACGTCTGATATCTGATTGGTGGTTAACTTTACGGTAATGCTATTGGTCAACAACTCAGATGTAATAAAGGAGTGTCGGAGTTCTCTTTGTCCCTGACCTTTTCTCTCTCTGATCCTGTCTAGAATAATGCCCTGTAAAACACACGTATACAGTATATGCACACCTAAATACACCTGCACATTAACACACATCAACACACTACCAGTATATTATAATATCAGTACATTATACTACATACTACCAGTACATTATACTACATACGACCAGTACATTATACTACATACTACCAGTACATTATACTACCAGTACATTACACTACATACTACCAGTACATTATACTACATACGACCAGTACATTATACTACATACTACCAGTACATTATACTACCAGTACATTATACTACATACTACCAGTACATTACACTACCAGTACATTATACTACCAGTACATTATACTACATACTACCAGTACATTACACTACCAGTACATTACACTACCAGTACATTACACTACCAGTACATTATACTACATACTACCAGTACATTACACTACCAGTACATTATACTACCAGTACATTATACTACATACTACCAGTACATTATACTACATACTACTAGTACCTTATACTACCAGTACATTATACTACATACTACCAGTACATTACGGACGGAGGGAGAGACGGTGAGAGGGAGAGAGAGGACTACAGATAACTTCCACAAAGCTGTGAACGAGCTGAGAGACAAGGCAAGACGGGCCATCTACACCATCAAAAGGAACATCAAATTTGACATACCAATTAGGATCTGGCTAAAAATACTTGAATCAGTTATAGAACCCATTGCCCTTTATGGTTGTGAGGTCTGGGGTCCGCTCACCAACCAAGACTTCACAAAATGGGACCAGACTCTGAATTCTGCAAATACTGTATGTCCTCTGTGTATAACGTAAACCACCAAAATCCAGAAAAGAGACCTTAAATTCTACAACCACCTAAAAGGAAGCGATTCCCAAACCTTCCATAACAAAGCCATCACCTACAGAGAGATGAACCTGGAGAAGAGTCCCCTAAGCAAGCTGTTCCTGGGGTTCTGTTCACAAACACAAACAGACCCCACATGCCCCAGAACAGCAACACAATTAGACCAAATCATAAGAAAACAAAAAGATAATTACTTGACACATTGGAAAGAATCAGAGCAAACTAGAATGTTATTTGGCCATAAACAGAGAGTACACAGCGGCAGAATACCTGACCACTGTGACTGACCTAAACTTAAGGAAAGCTTTGACTATGTACAGACTCAGTGAGCATAGCCTTGCTATTGAGAAAGGCCGCCGTAGGCAGACATGGCTCTCAAGAGAAGACAGGCTATGTGCTCACTGCCCACAAAATGAGGTGGAAACTGAGCTGCACTTTATAACCTCCTGCCCAATGTATGACCATATTAGAGAGACATATTTCCCTCAGATTACACAAGATCCACAAAGAATTCAAAAACAACCCCAATTTTGATAAACTCCCATATCTACTGGGTGAAATTCCACAGTGTGCCATCACAGCAGTAAGATTTGTGACCTGTTGCCACAAGAAAAGGGCAACCAGTGAAGAACACAACCCATTGTAAATACAACCCATATTTATGTTTATTTATTTTCCCTTTTGTACTTTAACTATTTACACTCTAACAAATGGATCACTGGTCACTTTATTAACCCCACTTTAATAATGATGTCTACATATCCTGCATTACTCATCTCATATGTATATACTGTATTTTATACCATCTACTGCATCTTGCCGCTCGGTCCATCGCTCATCCATATATATTTATATGTACATATTCTCATTCATCCCTTTACATTTGTGTGTATTAGGTAGTTGTTGTGAATTTGATAGATTACCTGTTAGATATTACTGTACTGTAGGAACTAGAAGCACAAGCATTTCGCTACGCTCGCATTAATAACATCTGCTAACCATGTGTATGTGACCAATACAATTAGATTTGATTTGATATCGTTACAACACTGTATACAGACATAATATGACATTTTGAAATGTCATTATTACTTTGGAACTTCTGTGAGTGTAATGTTTACTGTTCATTTCTACTGTTTCTTAAAACGTGTGTTTATAATCTACTTCCCATGCTAATAAAGACCTTCAATTGAAATTAAAAAGAGATAAAGAGAAAGTGAGAGAGAAGAGAGAGAAAGCGAGAGAAGAGAGAAAGAGAGAGAGAAAGAGAGAGAGAAAGAGAATGAGAGAGAGAGAGAAAGAGAAAGAGAAAGAGAATGAGAGAGAGAGAGAGAGAGAGAAAGAGAAAGAGAATGAGAGAGAGAGAGAAAGAGAAAGAGAGAGAGAAATAAAGAAAGAAAGAAATAAAGAAAGAATGAGAGAAAGAAAGAATGAGAGAGAGAGAGAAAGAAAGAAAGAAAGAAAGAAAGAGAGAGAGAACGAAAGAATGAGAGAGAGGGAGAGAGAGAAAGCGAGAGAGAGAGAGAGAGAGAGAGAGAGAGGGAGAGAGAGAGAGAGAGAGAAAGCTAGAGAGAGAGAGAGAGAGAGAGAGAGAGAGGGAGAGAGAGAGAGGGATGGATGGAGGGGAAAGATCTTAAAGGGAATATTTTGTGACTTTTGCCATTTCCCAAATTACATCTCTTTGGAGCCGTTTAAGACAGGATTTTCAACTCCCTCCTCCCCCCCCTCCTCCTCCTCTATCCCCCCTCCTCGTCTCCCTTTCTCTGTCATCTTAATTTCACTGCAGCAAATCCATAATTCACTTCCTATTCGCCATTGTATTTTCCATGTGAAGTTGTGTTCTGGTGAGATCCCCCTCTAGTGCCACAAGGCAGGGGGGTTTAGGATTCACGGCGAGAACAATGAATACACCATTACAGGACTTGGCACCGAGAACCCTCCCCGGCCCCCGAAACACAAAGGATGAACAAATTGGAGGAGATAGAAGAGCTAACTCATCAGCGGTTTTAAACCACGTTTTCTGTTTGCGTCCCGTCCCAAATGACACTCTATTCTATAGTGAACTCATTTTTTTATTTTTAAAAACTAGAAACCTACAGGTCCATCAAAAGTCGTGCACTATATAGGGAATACGGGGGTGCCGTTTGGGATGCATAACACTGTGGTTTTATACATAGCAGGCGGGAAGAGAGGCAGGTGTCTCCGTCGAGTGTGTCGAGTCCTCTCTGACTTCTAATCTGATTTAGAACCCACGATGCATCACTTCAAAGACTCCTCTCCTAGTTCTCACATTGAACTTCAGTCTGAGAGATCAGAGTCCCAAATGGCACCCAATGCCTTATGTAGTGCACTGCTTTTTAACCGTAGCCCATGTGTGCACTACATACAGTAGCAGTGTGCACTACATACTACATACAGTAGGTTCACTGAAGTTCACTGTGTTTTGAGAGTCCAAAATGGCACCCTTTATTCCCTATATTGGACGTCTGGTCAAAAGCAGTACACTACGTAGGATGATGGGATGTCATTTTGGATGCAAGCCTATAAATACAATAGGGTAGCGTTTGGAACACACCCTGAGTCTGATCTCTACTCTCTCTCTCTCTCTCTACATGTGCCTCATTTTTACTCTGGACGGAGGACACTGTCGTGTTAGCAGTTAGCTCATTTATTTTTCTCTCCCCTTAAAAACACTTCCATTTCGGACAGACAGAGACCATGTGAACTCGCCCTGACCCCCCCCCCCCCCCCCCCCCCTTCTTCCAAATGCATGACATTCTCTCTTCGAGTCTATTTCGGAGAGCGAAGGAACACAGAACGATGGTCATTATGCATGACCACTTCTTCCCTGTTTGCTGTTTTGCAGGCTATTCCTTCGTTTCTTCTTTCCAAATGTGTTTCACCCTAGTTGTTGTGGACAAACAGACAGACTGACATACTTCATAACGCCTGCATGCTGTGATGGAGTGCACCTAGCTACTTTTAGAGTTGAGCCATCCCACACTCCATCCTCACTATTGTTTCCCATACAGTGCAGTGTTGAATGGCGGAGAGGAAAGAATAATTAGAAGAGGTCTACTATGACCATTGGCAAAAAGTAAATATTGTCTATGTTTTGTTTCGGGTTAGAGGGAGATATGAGTGACTCGGGATCCAGATGCTTCTGAGCTCTTCTAAGTTGAACTTAAATAAACTTAAATTTGATTGACTATCGAGTACGTAGACATTACAAAACCTTTACACATAAAACCTTTAGACATAACAAAACCTTGAGACATAACAAAACCTTTCTGTCGACAGCTGGATAAGTCCTACTGTAGTACAAAGCATTGGCTAGAATAGCTGACATTTTGACAAATCTTCATACCA
>NC_048578.1:39118271-39170771 GCF_013265735.2 Oncorhynchus mykiss
GGTAATACAGGACAGGTAATACAGATATATTAAAGGGACAGGTAATACAGATGGATTAAAGGGACAGGTAATACAGATGGATTAAAGGGACAGGTAATACAGATGGATTAAAGGGACAGGTAATACAGGACAGGTAATACAGATGGATTAAAGGGACAGGTAATACAGATGGATTAAAGGGACAGGTAATACAGATGGATTAAAGGGACAGGTAATACAGATAGATTAAAGGGACAGGTAATACAGATGGATTAAAGGGACAGGTAATACAGATGGATTAAAGGGACAGGTAATACAGGACAGGAAATACAGATGGAATTCAAAATCCAAAAGGCCCTCGCACATCTGAGCTATCTTTTTTTTTAATAATGGGAATTGATGGGAATTGATGTAAAATATATCACTAGCCACTTTAAACTATGCTACTTAATATAATGTTTACATACCCTACATTACTCATCTCATACTGTACTCTATATCATCTACTGCATCTTAATGTAATACATGTATCACTAGCCACTTTAAACTATGCCACTTTGTTTACATACTCATCTCATATGTATATACTGCACTCAATACCATCTACTGCATCTTGCCTATGCCGTTCTGTACCATCACTCATTCATATATCTTTATGTACATATTCTTTATCCCTTTACACTTGTGTCTATAAGGTAGTAGTTTTGGAATTGTTAGGTTAGATTACTTGTTGGTTATTACTGCATTGTCGGAACTAGAAGCACAAGCATTTCGCTACACTCACATTAACATCTGCTAAACATGTGTATGTGACAAATACATTTGATTTGATTTGATTTTGTGCAGGTGCATGGTAACAGTTGGATAAGATGAGGAAGAAGAAGGAACCCGCACACTGCTCTTGATCGTATCACTAATCTTTAATAAGCTTTACGTATCGGCCTCACGGCCTTCGTCAGAGCTTTAGTTGGAAGACAAGGTAATACAGCTGGAACAAAGGAAAGCTTGGATTCGTTTAGTCTGAGGAGAGAGTCCTCTCTCTCTAGCTATCTCTCTATCTGTGCTCTGAAAGTTGTAATTACATTAAATCTTAGATTAGTTTTACCTGATTTTAAATCTAAGCACTGGTACGGTTGGTTCTAGGTTATTAGGGTTGGTTCCAGGTTATTAGGGTTGGTTCTAGGTTGTTAGGGTTGGTTCTAGGTTATTAGGGTTGGTTCCAGGTTATTAGGGTTGGTTCTAGGTTATTAGGGTTGGTTCTAGGTTATTAGGGTTGGTTCTAGGTTATTAGGGTTGGTTCTAGGTTGTTAGGGTTGGTTCTAGGTTGTTAGGGTTGGTTCTAGGTTGTTAGGGTTGGTTCTAGGTAATTAGGGTTGGTTCTAGGTTGTTAGGGTTGGTTCTAGGTTATTAGGGTTGGTTCTAGGTTGTTAGGGTTGGTTCTAGGTTGTTAGGGTTGGTTCTAGGTTGTTGGGGTTTGTTCTAGGTTGTTAGGGTTGGTTCTAGGTTGTTAGGGTTGGTTCTAGGTTGTTAGGGTTGGTTCTAGGTTGTTGGGGTTGGTTCTAGGTTGTTAGGGTTGGTTCTAGGTTGTTAGGGTTGTTTCCAGGTTGTTAGGGTTGGTTCTAGGTTGTTAGGGTTGGTTCTAGGTTGTTAGGGTTGGTTCTAGGTTGTTAGGGTTGGTTCCAGGTTGTTGGGGTTGGTTCCAGGTTGTTAGGGTTGGTTCCAGGTTGTTGGGGTTGGTTCTAGGTTGTTGGGGTTGGTTCTAGGTTGTTGGGGTTGGTTCTAGTGTTAAGGTTTTCTTCCGGTGAAGGAGAGGCGTACCAAAATACAGCGTGGTTATTTCGATACATGTTTAATAAAAGATAAACACGAACAATACAAAAACGTAACGTGAAAACCTAAACAGCCCTATCTGGTGCAAACAAACACAGAGACAGGAACAATCACCCACGACACACTCAAAGAATATGGCTGCCTAAATATGGTTCCCAATCAGAGACAACGATAAACACCTGCCTCTGATTGAGAACCACTCCAGACAGCCATAGACTTTGCTAGAGAACCCCACTAAGCCACAATCCCATGACCTACAAAAAAAACCAAGACAAAACACACCACATAAATCACCCATGTCACACCCTGGCCTGACCAAAATAACAAAGAAAACACAAAATACTAAGACCAGGGTGTGCCATCTAGGTTATTCGGGTTGGTTCTAGGTTGTTAGGGTTGATTCTAGGTTATTCGGGTGTGTTCTAGGTTGTTAGGGTTGATTCTAGGTTATTCGGGTTGGTTCTAGGTTGTTAGGGTTGATTCTAGGTTATTCGGGTTGGTTTTAGGTTGTTGGGGTTGGTTCTAGGTTATTAGAGTTGGTTCTAGTTTGTTAGGGTTGGTTCTAGGTTATTAGGGTTGGTTCTAGGTTGTTAGGGTTGGTTCTAGGTTGTTAGGGTTGGTTCTAGGTTGTTAGGGTTGATTCTAAGTTATTAGGGTTGGTTCTAGGTTGTTAGGGTTGGTTCTAGGTTGTTAGGGTTGGTTCTAGGTTGTTAGGGATGGTTCTAGGTTGTTAGCGTTGGTTCTAGGATGCTATGGTTTGTTCTAGGTTGTTATGGTTGGTTTTAGGTTATTCGGGTTGGTTCTAGGTTGTTAGGGTTGTTTCTAGGTTGTTAGGGTTGTTTCTAGGTTATTAGGGTTGGTTCTAGGTTGTTAGGGTTGGTTATAGGCTATAAGGGTTGGTTATAGGTTGTTATGGTTGGTTCTACGTTGTTATGGTTGGTTCTAGGATGTTACGGTTGGTTCTAGGTTGTTGTGGTTGGTTCTAGGTTATTAGGGTTGGTTCTAGGTTGTTATGGTTGGTTCTAGGATGTTAGGGTTGGTTCCAGGTTGTTAGGTATGGTTATAGGATGTTATGGTTGGTTCTAGGTTATTAGGGTTGGTGCTAGGATGCTATGGTTTGTTCTAGGTTGTTATGGTTGGTTCTAGGTTATTAGGGTTGGTTCTAGGATGTTATGGTTTGTTCCAGGATGTTATGGTTGGTTCTATGTTGTTTGGGTTGGTTCTATGTTGTTTGGGTTGGTTCTAGGATGTTATGGTTTGTTCTAGGATGTTATGGTTGGTTCTAGATTATTAGGGTTGGTTCTAGATTGTTATGGTTGGTTCTAGGATGTTAGGGTGTGTTTCAGGTTGTTAGGGATGGTTCTAGGATGTTATGGTTGGTTCTAGGTTATTGGGGTTGGTGCTAGGATGCTATGGTTTGTTCTAGGTTGTTATGGTTGGTTCTAGGTCATTAGGGTTGGTTCTAGGATGTTATGGTTTGTTCTAGGATGTTATGGTTGGTTCTAGGTTGTTAGGGTTGGTTCTAGGATGTTATGGTTTGTTCTAGGATGTTATAGTTGGTTCTAGGTTATTGGGGTTGGTTCTAGGTTATTAGGGTAAGTTCAAATATGTTATGGTTTGTTCTAGGTTGTTAGGGTTGGTTCTAGGATGTTAGAATTGGTTCTCGGTTGTTAGGGTGGTTTCCCACAAGCAGATTAAGCATACTTTGTACAAAAAATATATTATACACTAAAGAAAGTACTCCAGTGAGTGTCTAGCCTAGTGGTTAGAGAGTTGGACTAGTAACCAGCAGGTAGCCTAGTGGTTAGAGAGTTAGACTAGTAACCAGCAGGTAGCCTAGTGGTTAGAGGGTTGGACTAGTAACCAGCAGGTAGCCTAGTGGTTAGAGAGTTAGACTAGTAACCAGCAGGTAGCCTAGTGGTTAGAGGGTTGGACTAGTAACCAACAGGTAGCCTAGTGGTTAGAGAGTTGGACTAGTAACCAGCAGGTAGCCTAGTGGTTAGAGAGTTGGACTAGTAACCAGCAGGTAGCCTAGTGGTTAGAGAGTTGGACTAGTAACCAGCAGGTAGCCTAGTGGTTAGAGAGTTAGACTAGTAACCAGCAGGTAGCCTAGTGGTTAGAGAGTTAGACTAGTAACCAGCAGGTAGCCTAGTGGTTAGAGGGTTGGACTAGTAACCAACAGGTAGCCTAGTGGTTAGAGAGTTGGACTAGTAACCAGCAGGTAGCCTAGTGGTTAGAGAGTTAGACTAGTAACCAGCAGGTAGCCTAGTGGTTAGAGAGTTGGACTAGTAACCAGCAGGTAGCCTAGTGGTTAGAGGGTTGGACTAGTAACCAGCAGGTAGCCTAGTGGTTAGAGAGTTGGACTAGTAACCAGCAGGTAGCCTAGTGGTTAGAGAGTTAGACTAGTAACCAGCAGGTAGCCTAGTGGTTAGAGAGTTAGACTAGTAACCAGCAGGTAGCCTAGTGGTTAGAGGGTTGGACTAGTAACCAACAGGTAGCCTAGTGGTTAGAGAGTTGGACTAGTAACCAGCAGGTAGCCTAGTGGTTAGAGAGTTAGACTAGTAACCAGCAGGTAGCCTAGTGGTTAGAGGGTTGGACTAGTAACCAGCAGGTAGCCTAGTGGTTAGAGAGTTGGACTAGTAACCAGCAGGTAGCCTAGTGGTTAGAGGGTTGGACTAGTAACCAGCAGGTAGCCTAGTGGTTAGAGAGTTGGACTAGTAACCGGCAGGTAGCCTAGTGGTTAGAGAGTTGGACTAGTAACCAGCAGGTAGCCTAGTGGTTAGAGGGTTGGACTAGTAACCAGCAGGTAGCCTAGTGGTTAGAGAGTTGGACCAGTAACCGGAAGGTAGCTAGATCGAATCCCCAAGCTGACAAGGTAAAAAAATCTGTCGTTCTGCCCCCTGAACAAGGCAGTTAACCCACTGTTCCTAGGCCGTCATTGTAAACAAGAATTTGTTGTTAAAACTGACTTGCCTAGTTAAATAAAGGTAAAAAAAAATATATATATATATATAGTTCACAACTTATGGGTCAAATGTAGTGCACTAGAAAGGGAATAGGGTGCCATTTGTGTTGCAGGATGAGTCAATGCTCTAGTACTCTACAGCTCAGATCAATACAGTCACTTGACAGAGTAGCACCTTGTATATGGACTCGATGGAAAAAGGATTTGACTCTATATCTAAATGAAATAGGGCTATGGACTGTATCTAATATAAACAGGGCTATGGACTGTATCCAATCGGTAGCCAGTTAGCATGACTGAGTGTCGAGGGTAGTACAACACCACAGCATAGAAACATTTCACACCTCTGCAATCAATAATCTGTTACCGGTTGGTTTAGACTGTACTGTTCCTGTCACCGCTGGTCTCTGTCAATGACAAATTACAAGCCTTCGGGAAAAGGATCAGTCTTTGTCTCCCCCTAGTGGTGGGTTCTGGTAGTACACACCAGCGAAGGTCTTTTAGTATGCATGTAATACCAACCTCTCTCCTCCCCATCCTGCAGCATGTCTGGTTCTGGTTCTGCTGTGCCTGTAATACCCACCTCTCTCCTCCCCATCCTGCAGCATGTCTGGTTCTGGTTCTGCTGTGCCTGTAATACCCACCTCTCTCCTCCCCATCCTGCAGCATGTCTGGTTCTGGTTCTGCTGTGCCTGTAATACCCACCTCTCTCCTCCCCATCCTGCAGCATGTCTGGTTCTGGTTCTATAGCTTCAACACACATCCTCCCTTCCTGTCTCTCTTCCTCCCTGCCTGGGAGTCAGCACTGATCTAATGTGTCACAGGGAAATGACTTGTGGGCCAAAATGCTGTAAATCCTCCTGCAGAGAGCAGCATCAGCCAGTGTCAAGACAGCCTCAGCCTCAGCCCATGTCAAGACAGCCTCATTCTGTGTCAAGACAGCCTCAGCCCGTGTCAAGACAGCCTCATTCTGTGTCAAGACAGCCTCAGCCCGTGTCAAGACAGCCTCATTCTGTGTCAAGACAGCCTCAGCCCGTGTCAAGACAGCCTCATTCTGTGTCAAGACAGCCTCAGCCCGTGTCAAGACAGCCTCAGCCCGTGTCAAGACAGCCTCAGCCCGTGTCAAGACAGCCTCAGCCCGTGTCAAGGCAGCCTGTGTCATGACAGCCTCATTCTGTGTCAAGACAGCCTCAGCCCATGTCAAGACAGCCTCATTCTGTGTCAAGACAGCCTCAGCCCGTGTCAAGACAGCCTCATTCTGTGTCAAGACAGCCTCAGCCCGTGTCAAGACAGCCTCAGCCCGTGTCAAGACAGCCTCAGCCCGTGTCAAGGCAGCCCGTGTCATGACAGCCTCATTCTGTGTCAAGACAGCCTCAGCCCATGTCAAGACAGCCTCATTCTGTGTCAAGACAGCCTCAGCCCGTGTCAAGACAGCCTCAGCCCGTGTCAAGACAGCCTCAGCCCGTGTCAAGACAGCCTCAGCCCGTGTCAAGACAGCCTCAGCCCGTGTCAAGACAGCAGCCCGTGTCAAGATGTTATAACGTGACAGGTTGACAGATTTGAAGTTACAGCACCACACAGAGTTATTGGGCGGCTGTAAAGATCCTGGGTTAGGTGTAGACCTAGTTGGGTTTGTTGGTTCAGTACAGAAGTTTACGATGACCGACAGAAAATAACTGTATATTCGTGCTGTAACTTTAAATTCATTGAATTCATCCTCTTCGTTTGTAATTTAACTGTACTGGAGAGGATTAAAGAGAAGGTTTGATTCCAGGAACTTCTCTAAGTTACCAGAAGGTTCCTGGGGAAAAACATTAAGCTAGACACCATAGATACACAGAGCTGCTGTCTGTGTTTGTTTGTGTGCGAACGTGTGTGTGTGCGTGGTGTGTTTGTGCGTGAGCGTGTGTGTGTTGTGTGTGTGTGAGCGTGTGTGTGTGTGAGCGTGTGTGCGTGTGTGTGTGTGTGTGTGTGTGTATGTGTGTGTGTGTGCGCGCGTGCGTGCGTGCGTGCGTGCGTGTGTGTGTGTTAAATATCTTTAACTCTCTCCTGAGCTCTGTAGTCCAGCACCTTAGAGATATGGACATATCCTCCTAGTATACCAGGGCCTGTTTGAAGGTAGACACAGGAAACATAGCCTGGGGCCTCAGAAGAATCAGCAGAGCAGGTGGGTCTCCTGGGGACCCAGAAGAATCAGCAGAGCAGGGGGGTCTCCTGGGAACCCAGAAGAGTCAGCAGAGCAGGGGGGTCTCCTGGGGACCCAGAAGAGTCAGCAGAGCAGGGGGGTCTCCTGGGAACCCAGAAGAATCAGCAGAGCAGGGGGGTCTCCTGGGGACCCAGAAGAGTCAGCAGAGCAGGGGGGTCTCCTGGGGACCCAGAAGAGTCAGCAGAGCAGGGGGGTCTCCTGGGAACCCAGAAGTAGTAAACTATATAGGGAATAGAGTGACATTTGAACCTCAGACCAGGAGTACAGTAATACCTGATGTGGTGATGACGTGTGAGATGTGCTGGAGGATTTAAACAGTCAGAATAATGGTGTTGTTCACCAGGGTTGCTAGAGGGGATTTATACAGTCAGAATAATGGTGTTAGTAACATGGTTGCTAGAGGGGATTTATACAGTCAGAATAATGGTGTTAGTAACATGGTTGCTAGAGGGGAATTATACAGTCAGGATAATGGTGTTGGTAACAGGGTTGCTGGAGGGGAATTATACAGTCAGGATAATGGTGTTGGTACCAGGGTTGCTGGAGGATTTACACAGTCAGAATAATGGTGTTGGTACCAGGGTTGCTGGAGGGGAATTATACAGTCAGGATAATGGTGTTGTTCACCAGGGTTGCTGGAGGGGATTTATACAGTCAGAATAATGGTGTTGTTACCAGGGTTGCTGGAGGGGAATTATACAGTCAGAATAATGGTGTTGTTCACCAGGGTTGCTGGAGGGGAATTATACAGTCAGAATAATGGTGTTGTTCACCAGGGTTGCTGGAGGGGAATTATACAGTCAGGATAATGGTGTTGTTAACAGGGTTGCTGGAGGGGAATTATACAGTCAGAATAATGGTGTTGTTACCAGGGTTGCTGGAGGGGATTTATACAGTCAGAATAATGGTGTTGTTCACCAGGGTTGCTGGAGGGGAATTATACAGTCAGAATAATGGTGTTGGTACCAGGGTTGCTGGAGGGGCATTATACAGTCAGGATAATGGTGTTGGTAACAGGGTTGCTTGAGGGGAATTATACAGTCAGAATAATGGTGTTGTTACCAGGGTTGCTGGAGGGGAATTATACAGTCAGAATAATGGTGTTGTTCACCAGGGTTGCTGGAGGGGAATTATACAGTCAGAATAATGGTGTTGGTAACAGGGTTGCTGGAGGATTTATACAGTCAGAATAATGGTGTTGTTACCAGGGTTGCTGGAGGGGAATTATACAGTCAGAATAATGGTGTTGGTACCAGGGTTGCTGGAGGGGAATTATACAGTCAGAATAATGGTGTTGGTACCAGGGTTGCTGGAGGGGAATTATACAGTCAGAATAATGGTGTTGGTAACAGGGTTGCTGGAGGGGCATTATACAGTCAGGATAATGGTGTTGTTCACCAGGGTTGCTGGAGGGGATTTATACAGTCAGGATAATGGTGTTGGTACCAGGGTTGCTGGAGGGGAGTTATACAGTCAGAATAATGGTGTTGGTAACAGGGTTGCCCGAGGGGATTTATACAGTCAGAATAATGGTGTTGTTCACCAGGGTTGCTGGAGGGGAATTATACAGTCAGAATAATGGTGTTGTTCACCAGGGTTGCTGGAGGGGAATTATACAGTCAGAATAATGGTGTTGTTCACCAGGGTTGCTGGAGGATTTACACAGTCAGAATAATGGTGTTGTTAACAGGGTTGCTTGAGGGGAATTATACAGTCAGAATAATGGTGTTGTTCACCAGGGTTGCTGGAGGGGAATTATACAGTCAGAATAATGGTGTTGTTCACCAGGGTTGCTGGAGGGGAGTTATACAGTCAGGATAATGGTGTTGGTACCAGGGTTGCTGGAGGGGAGTTATACAGTCAGAATAATGGTGTTGGTACCAAGGTTGCTGGAGGGGAATTATACAGTCAGAATAATGGTGTTGGTACCAAGGTTGCTGGAGGGGAGTTATACAGTCAGAATAATGGTGTTGTTCACCAGAGAATGACACAACTATCCAACTTAGTATTTCTCACAGTTATGACTGTTGGATGTTTTGGTGAACACCAGGGTTGGGATCAATTCTATTTCAATGCCAGTCAATTCAGAAAATACTAAAGAAAAGATGGATAAATTGTGACATGTTTCTCACGAAGAACATGTGTAATACATAGAAACATAACATTGTAATGTTTATTATAGAGGTTTGTTTGCTTTGAGTGGTGTAGCAACTTTCCGTGTAATGTTTCAGTTTCACCACCAGAGGGCAGCTGTGACTAAGGAAGTAATTTCCCTTTCATTGCTACATTAACAACCTAACAACCAATGTCCCCTCTAATTATTTTTGGGTCCCTGAGCAAATTTCAGATCTGCTGACCACAAACTTGAACGTTGTGAAAATTCTGTGCAACTTTCAGCGAGCGTTTACTGTGAACACTGAGGCTGTACCCGCTTTAAGTTACAGTTTTTAACAGTGGTCAAGTAGACTACTGTGGCTATGTGATCATAATGTCGGCGTACCTGAGTGGCATACCCTCAAAAAACAATGGAGGACATGCATCCCATAACACTTTAACATGGAAATAGTTGTTCTATCAGTCAGTCTACAGGAGCAGACAATGTGTGGTGTTCAATGTAGGCGTACCTTCCATGAGACCTTTGAAAATAATTATGCGGGGCTTCACATTAACCTGTTCATCCACTTGTCCTTCAGACAAGGAGGAGAATGAACATGTTGTGTTGTTTGATGCAAGAAACCACTTTACAAAATAAAATGCATTATTAGTCCCATTATTAGTCCCATATTAGTAGAGAGAATCAGACAAATTATGCTACCCCTCTGCCTATTGGCTACTTAGCTTATTCAAGCTTGCTCTAAAAATATAACACTGCCCCTTTAAGACATAAAAAAAAGCTCTTTACCTAACTTGCTTTTCAAAGATGTCTAGAGATGTACATGTTTTGTGCTCTTGTAGGAAGCAACCAACTCCTCCAATGCTGACTACAAATGATCTATAACTGGGCTAATAAGTCACTACCTAGCAAAGGATATGAACAGAATGTGCCCACGTGGCTACATGCAGCTCTTGCTTTAACCTCGAAACAAGCTCATCTACCCACGACCGCTCATGCTGTAAACCCAGTCCAGTTCAAAGTCAATGGCACAGATCCATATTTGGCAATGGTCTATTTGCATATAGGCCTACTGCAGCACTGAGTCGTGAGCAATAAATAGAATCTTACTCTGACGCCTTCTGCCTACGACAACATTTCTTGCAGTTTGTTTTGTTTCGGTATGTTGCGTTGGAATCGGCTAAAATTGCATTGATTCGATCACAACTGCCTCAGTAAAGGGAGACTGTCGATAGTGTTAAACAGGGAAAACTCTAGAACGTTGGATGAAGTTCAATCTCATGCTTCTCTCTGTGTACTGTGCATGGGCAGACCCGGAGCTGAAGTCCCGGAGCTGGAGTCCCAGAGCTGAAGTCCCGGAGCTGAAGTCCCGGAGCTGAAGTCCCGGAGCTGAAGTCCCGGAGCTGAGGTCCCGGAGCTGAGGTCCCGGAGCTGAAGTCCCGGAGCTGAAGTCCCGGAGCTGAAGTCCCGGAGCTGAGGTCCCGGAGCTGGAGTCCCGGAGCTGAAGTCCCGGAGCTGAAGTACCGGAGCTGGAGTCCCGGAGCTGAGGTCCCGGAGCTGAGGTCCCGGAGCTGAAGTCCCGGAGCTGAAGTCCCGGAGCTGAAGTCCCAGAGCTGAAGTCCCGGAGCTGAGGTCCCGGAGCTACTGCGAACAGCTTAGAGGGGAACATTGCTAACTGCTGCACATAAAACCCTTGTAAGGAGGGTAGTTTAATTGGCTTCTGTTACACACTGACTCCCATAGCAGCCATAGCAATCCTTATACAGGTAACTGACTAAATAATGGAAACTTCTGTTACACACTGACTCCCATAGCAGCCATAGTAATCCTTATATAGGTAACTGACTAAATAATGGAAACTTCTGTTACACACTGACTCCCATAGCAGCCATAGTAATCCTTATACAGGTAACTGACTAAATAATGGAAACTTCTGTAGGAAATTAGGAATACAAAAAAAACAACAACAAAAAAACAGGTGTTTCCACACAGTTCCTAATTAAGCAATTAACATCCCAATTAACATCCCAATTAACATCCCAATTAACATCCAATTAACATCCCAATTAACATACAATTAACATCCAATTAACATCCCAATTAACATCCCAATTAACATCCAATTAACATCCCAATTAACATCCAAATTAACATCCCAATTAACATCCCAATTAACATCCCAATTAACATCCCAATTAACATCCCATCATACCAGACACTTGTAGAATCTATGCCGAGGTGCATTGAAGCTGTTCTGGCTCGTGGTGGCGCTTTCCGTTTGTTGTTCCTTTATTTGAGCAGCTACCTGTTTCTACGCTAACTATATAAAATCAGCACCATGGACAGCGCCTGTTGTCATTGTCCGTTCAGTACCACCTGCGAGTCTTTTATATAACGTTCAGGACACTTGACAGCCCCACCTGGATTTGTTTTCTGTTCAGCACCACCGGAAACCATAGGGCCTACAGTCTACTGTACATTTCAGCACCACCTGAAACCATAGGGCCTACAGTCTACTGTACATTTCAGCACCACCTGAAACCATAGGGCCTACAGTCTACTGTACATTTCAGCACCACCTGAAACCATAGGGCCTACAGTCTACTGTACATTTCAGCACCACCTGAAACCATAGGGCCTACAGTCTACTGTACATTTCAGCACCACCTGAAACCATAGGGCCTACAGTCTACTGTACATTTCAGCACCACCTGAAACCATAGGGCCTACAGTCTACTGTACATTTCAGCACCACCTGAAACCATAGGGCCTACAGTCTACTGTACATTTCAGCACCACCTGAAACCATAGGGCCTACAGTCTACTGTACATTTCAGCACCACCTGAAACCATAGGGCCTACAGTCTACTGTACATTTCAGCACCACCTGAAACCATAGGGCCTACAGTCTACTGTACATTTCAGCACCACCTGAAACCATAGGGCCTACAGTCTACTGTACATTTCAGCACCACCGGAAACCATAGGGCCTACAGTCTACTGTACATTTCAGCACCACCTGAAACCATAGGGCCTACAGTCTACTGTACATTTCAGCACCACCTGAAACCATAGGGCCTACAGTCTACTGTACATTTCAGCACCACCTGAAACCATAGGGCCTACAGTCTACTGTACATTTCAGCACCACCTGAAACCATAGGGCCTACAGTCTACTGTACATTTCAGCACCACCTGAAACCATAGGGCCTACAGTCTACTGTACATTTCAGCACCACCTGAAACCATAGGGCCTACAGTCTACTGTACATTTCAGCACCACCTGAAACCATAGGGCCTACAGTCTACTGTACATTTCAGCACCACCTGAAACCATAGGGCCTACAGTCTACTGTACATTTCAGCACCACCTGAAACCATAGGGCCTACAGTCTACTGTACATTTCAGCACCACCTGAAACCATAGGGCCTACAGTCTACTGTACATTTCAGCACCACCTGAAACCATAGGGCCTACAGTCTACTGTACATTTCAGCACCACCTGAAACCATAGGGCCTACAGTCTACTGTACATTTCAGCACCACCTGAAACCATAGGGCCTACAGTCTACTGTACATTTCAGCACCACCTGAAACCATAGGGCCTACAGTCTACTGTACATTTCAGCACCACCTGAAACCATAGGGCCTACAGTCTACTGTACATTTCAGCACCACCTGAAACCATAGGGCCTACAGTCTACTGTACATTTCAGCACCACCTGAAACCATAGGGCCTACAGTCTACTGTACATTTCAGCACCACCTGAAACCATAGGGCCTACAGTCTACTGTACATTTCAGCACCACCTGAAACCATAGGGCCTACAGTCTACTGTACATTTCAGCACCACCTGAAACCATAGGGCCTACAGTCTACTGTACATTTCAGCACCACCTGAAACCATAGGGCCTACAGTCTACTGTACATTTCAGCACCACCTGAAACCATAGGGCCTACAGTCTACTGTACATTTCAGCACCACCTGAAACCATAGGGCCTACAGTCTACTGTACATTTCAGCACCACCTGAAACCATAGGGCCTACAGTCTACTGTACATTTCAGCACCACCTGAAACCATAGGGCCTACAGTCTACTGTACATTTCAGCACCACCGGAAACCATAGGGCCTACAGTCTACTGTACATTTCAGCACCACCTGAAACCATAGGGCCTACAGTCTACTGTACATTTCAGCACCACCTGAAACCATAGGGCCTACAGTCTACTGTACATTTCAGCACCACCTGAAACCATAGGGCCTACAGTCTACTGTACATTTCAGCACCACCTGAAACCATAGGGCCTACAGTCTACTGTACATTTCAGCACCACCTGAAACCATAGGGCCTACAGTCTACTGTACATTTCAGCACCACCTGAAACCATAGGGCCTACAGTCTACTGTACATTTCAGCACCACCTGAAACCATAGGGCCTACAGTCTACTGTACATTTCAGCACCACCTGAAACCATAGGGCCTACAGTCTACTGTACATTTCAGCACCACCTGAAACCATAGGGCCTACAGTCTACTGTACATTTCAGCACCACCTGAAACCATAGGGCCTACAGTCTACTGTACATTTCAGCACCACCTGAAACCATAGGGCCTACAGTCTACTGTACATTTCAGCACCACCTGAAACCATAGGGCCTACAGTCTACTGTACATTTCAGCACCACCTGAAACCATAGGGCCTACAGTCTACTGTACATTTCAGCACCACCTGAAACCATAGGGCCTACAGTCTACTGTACATTTCAGCACCACCTGAAACCATAGGGCCTACAGTCTACTGTACATTTCAGCACCACCTGAAACCATAGGGCCTACAGTCTACTGTACATTTCAGCACCACCTGAAACCATAGGGCCTACAGTCTACTGTACATTTCAGCACCACCTGAAACCATAGGGCCTACAGTCTACTGTACATTTCAGCACCACCTGAAACCATAGGGCCTACAGTCTACTGTACATTTCAGCACCACCTGAAACCATAGGGCCTACAGTCTACTGTACATTTCAGCACCACCTGAAACCATAGGGCCTACAGTCTACTGTACATTTCAGCACCACCTGAAACCATAGGGCCTACTGTCTACTGTACATTTCAGCACCGTGAACGGCCCCGCCTGGGATCCCGTACTAACTTTCAGAAACATGGGCAGCGTGAAAAGAATAATCGGTTCCGCACCACCTACGAATCAATAATACACATTTTAAGAACCAACCTGAGAGCCTAAGAGTAAGTAGCATATATCGTGCGGAACCATGGATAGCGCAGTTCTGGCTGCGGTAGTTAAACTAGCAGGCAGAAACAGCTGACGGAAGACCACATTACAGTATTCACGGGTCCAATAGTTTGAAAGTCACACCTGGGGAACTGCCTGAAAGCTTTTCTATTTCTCCTAATGCCACAGTAATCAATAAGGCACTTCTGCTGGATCGCCTGATGTCATCAAGTCACCGCTCTTCTTGACCAAGGGGGAATTGATGTGGGCAAAATGGGGGGGGGGGGGGGGGGGGAGATTCCACTCTTTCTAACCCTCCTACTCTCTATCGGCACTCTCCGTTTCACGTCGTCACAGAAAATAATTGCCCATCTTCACTCCGTGCACGTGCAAAACAAATTAAACAAACGACATAACAGTATAATCCGTTAGTTCCCCATTTTCAGTTAGAGAACATTTTCAGTTAGAGAACATTTTCAGTTAGAGAACATTTTCAGTTAGAGAACATTTTCAGTTAGAGAACATTTTCAGTTAAGAGAACATTTTCAGTTAGAGAACATTTTCAGTTAGAGAACATTTTTCAGTTAGAGAACATTTTCAGTTAGAGAACATTTTCAGTTAGAGAACATTTTCAGTTAGAGAACATTTTCAGTTAGAGAACATTTTTCAGTTAGAGAACATTTTCAGTTAGAGAACATTTTTAGTTAGAGAACATTTTCAGTTAGAGAACATTTTTAGTTAGAGAACATTTTCAGTTAGAGAACATTTTCAGTTAGAGAACATTTTCAGTTAGAGAACATTTTCAGTTAGAGAACATTTTCAGTTAAGAGAACATTTTCAGTTAGATAACATTTTCAGTTAGAGAACATTTTTCAGTTAGAGAACATTTTCAGTTAGAGAACATTTTCAGTTAGAGAACATTTTCAGTTAGAGAACATTTTCAGTTAGAGAACATTTTCAGTTAGAGAACATTTTTCAGTTAGAGAACATTTTCAGTTAGAGAACATTTTCAGTTAGAGAACATTTTTCAGTTAGAGAACATTTTTAGTTAGAGAACATTTTCAGTTAGAGAACATTTTCAGTTAGAGAACATTTTCAGAACATTGATAATCATCTTATAATTGGCAGGCCTGCTGATACTACCACTGCTGTTACTAATACTACTTTGACTAATTGTCTGTCGGACACATACTCATAATAACAAATTATGTTATGTGTTTTCTATTTTAAAGGGGTAAAGACTATATTGTTGATGGTCACGATGATGATGATAGTGATGTTGATGTCGTGCTGTTGGAATGATCAATGAAAAAAAGGGGGCTACGTGATCAGTCGGTTCCTATTGGTCGACAGACAGACAATCCCGAGGAAGGCCCACCTACCTAGAGATCAGTTACTGACAGCAGCTCCCGTTCTAGGCGATATTTGAATCAGCTGGGTAATAGAACCTTGAGGAAACAAGTCATCTTTGTAAAGAAAAGGTAAGAGGATTTCATGATGTTTTATTGTGATATTTGTGTTTGGCGTCGAGAGAAAGGAAAAACATTTAGGAGGTTGTAATGGAAATAATATCGACATTATAACGGTACGTTTTATAGGAGAGGGGGGGGGGGAATCATTGAAGGCTACACATATTTTAGTTTATTATGTAACTGATCCGTGTTAATTATAGATAACCAACACGTTGAATTAAATCAGTGTCAAATGGAGACCTGATGAAAGGCCGAAAGAGCAATTGTTGCATTTGATGAGAAAATTGACGAGACATAATTTCCTGAATGGGCGTTCTCTATAAGGTACAGTAGCCTAATAATTATTATAATATTAACACATCGAAATGATTGATTAAATCGTGTATTTGATTTTTTTTTATGAATAGAAATATTTGTTTTATGTCATATTCTTCCCTGTAGATATATACGTATTTATTGACAAAATACATATTGTTCTTGGTGCCCGTGATGAGCATCACGTAGTTTTCTCCCTCCCCTTCCCCCACATAGAATAGTAGGGCTAGGCAATATCACATGTAATGCGCTTGGTTAAATAGGTAGATCACATAGGCGCTATTTCAAATTCAACTTCCTGACTTGTCCTCGGCTCGCGCGGACATTAAGAGTAATATTACAAGTAATAATTAATGACCGCGAGCACATTTAACCATTTCATATAAACCTTTTTTTCCCCTTCTCTCGCTCTCTCTGGATATTTCATGACATTTGGAGAAAGAGGGTTAGGGTTAGGGAGGAGGTGCGAAAAAAAAATAAAAAACGGCCTTTACTATTAATGACTGGTCTGTGGCAGAGAGGTTCGGCTATCGAGGCCAACTGTGAACGGAGACCGGAGGATTCCTCCAATCCCCATTCTTCCGTCATCGCAACCAATGAAAACCAAGACACAAAGTGACATCTATGGTATTAGAAGGAAGAAAACACGTTAGTTACATGCGTTAAGCTATTAACATCCTCCTCATCTGACAATAAATCAACTACAGTCCATAACCGAGAAATACAGAATAAAACTAATTCAGAATACGTCATTAAAAAGCGCTCTTTCAGCACCATGGACAGTTATCATTGTATTGGGTATGGCTATCCATCTCTCTCCAGCGCAATCAATCCGTCAAAAACAGTCATTCATTACCGTGTAACTAGTGCCATATAACCGTATATAATAACGCATGGTAAACTACTGACAATCAGTGTTGTAACGGGATCCCATTCCCTCCTCTCCAGATCTCCAGGACCCTACCGAATACAAAATAATTCATCATACATAATTACAACGCTCTGCTTCAGGACGTTTGTTTCTTCTTTAGATGTAGCTTTCCGTTAGCATGTAACTAGTACTCGGCCTACCACATTACTACGGTATAGGACTGTAGGCCGATACAATAGACTACATGGGACGTGATTCATGGTTCTTTGCATCTCTCCAGAGCTCCAGGACCAGGGTCGAGATGGATGTGTTCATGAAAGGGTTGTCCAAAGCTAAAGACGGCATGGCTATGGCCGCGGAGAAGACTAAGGAGGGAGCTGCGCTGGCGGCGGAAAAGACCAAGGAAGGCGCCATGTTTATCGGTAAGACCCGAGCTTTAGAACGTTAGACCGAAATCACTCTGTTGGATAATCCGGTACCTGTGACGTCCACGGCTTCAATTTAATGCATGCACATCACGAGCGCCTGCCGAGCGAGCAAGTTATTATGTACAGCAGAAATCGACCAATAAGAGTTGAGAGCGCTGACATTTAGAACGCTTCGTAGAGCGACGCTATAGGTCCAGAGACAATGTACTTTTCCTTGATTGGTTGGAATAGGGGTGGGTCTTTTTGTCATCCTTTTTAATAGGATGTCATGGCTTCTCTTTGAAGCGTGTAGTAGTGAAAGCATAATTGATCCCTCACTGCCTACATTGCATTGTGTCTGTGCTATGGATTCATTATGTAGGTTACTATGGGTTCATTCTGTAGGTTACTATGGGTTCATTATGTAGGTTGCTATGGATTCATTATGTTGTTTACTATGGGTTCATTATGTTGTTTACTATGGGTTCATTATGTTGTTTACTATGGGTTCATTATGTAGGTTACTATGGATTCATTATGTAGGTTGCTATGGATTCATTATGTTGTTTACTATGGGTTCATTATGTAGGTTACTATGGATTCATTATGTAGGTTACTATGGGTTCACTATGTAGGTTACTATGGGTTCATTATGTAGGTTACTATGGATTCATTATGTAGGTTACTATGGATTCATTATGTTGTTTACTATGGGTTCATTATGTAGGTTGCTATGGATTCATTATGTAGGTTGCTATGGATTCATTATGTTGTTTACTATGGGTTCATTATGTTGTTTACTATGGGTTCATTATGTAGGTTGCTATGGATTCATTATGTAGGTTACTATGGGTTCACTATGTAGGTTACTATGGGTTCATTATGTAGGTTACTATGGGTTCATTCTGTAGGTTACTATGGGTTCATTATGTTGTTTACTATGGGTTCATTATGTAGGTTACTATGGGTTCATTATGTAGGTTACTATGGGTTCATTATGTAGGTTGCTATGGGTTCACTATGTAGGTTACTATGGGTTCATTATGTAGGTTACTATGGGTTCATTCTGTAGGTTACTATGGGTTCATTATGTTGTTTACTATGGGTTCATTATGTAGGTTACTATGGGTTCATTATGTAGGTTACTATGGATTCATTATGTAGGTTGCTATGGGTTCACTATGTAGGTTACTATGGGTTCATTATGTAGGTTACTATGGGTTCATTCTGTAGGTTACTATGGGTTCATTATGTAGGTTGCTATGGATTCATTATGTAGGTTGCTATGGGTTCACTATGTAGGTTACTATGGGTTCATTATGTAGGTTACTATGGGTTCATTCTGTAGGTTACTATGGGTTCATTATGTTGTTTACTATGGGTTCATTATGTAGGTTACTATGGGTTCATTATGTAGGTTACTATGGGTTCATTATGTAGGTTGCTATGGATTCATTATGTTGTTTACTATGGGTTCATTATGTAGGTTACTATGGGTTCATTATGTAGGTTACTATGGGTTCATTATGTAGGTTGCTATGGATTCATTATATTGTTTACTATGGGTTCATTATGTAGGTTGCTATGGATTCATTATGTAGGTTACTATGGGTTCATTATGTTGTTTACTATGGGTTCATTATGTAGGTTACTATGGATTCATTATGTAGGTTGCTATGGGTTCATTATGTTGTTTACTATGGGTTCATTATGTAGGTTACTATGGGTTCATTATGTAGGTTACTATGGGTTCATTATGTAGGTTACTATGGATTCATTATGTTGTTTACTATGGGTTCATTATGTTGTTTACTATGGGTTCATTATGTTGTTTACTATGGGTTCATTATGTAGGTTACTATGGATTCATTATGTTGTTTACTATGGGTTCATTATGTTGTTTACTATGGGTTCATTATGTAGGTTACTATGGATTCATTATGTTGTTTACTATGGGTTCATTATGTTGTTTACTATGGGTTCATTATGTAGGTTACTATGGGTTCATTATGTAGGTTACTATGGATTCATTATGTAGGTTACTATGGATTCATTATGTTGTTTACTATGGGTTCATTATGTAGGTTACTATGGGTTCATTATGTAGGTTACTATGGGTTCATTATGTTGTTTACTATGGGTTCATTATGTTGTTTACTATGGATTCATTATGTTGTTTACTATGGGTTCATTATGTTGTTTACTATGGGTTCATTATGTAGGTTACTATGGGTTCATTATGTAGGTTACTATGGGTTCATTCTGTAGGTTACTATGGGTTCATTATGTTGTTTACTATGGGTTCATTATGTAGGTTACTATGGATTCATTATGTAGGTTGCTATGGATTCATTATGTAGGTTACTATGGGTTCATTATGTAGGTTGCTATGGATTCATTATGTAGGTTGCTATGGATTCATTATGTTGTTTACTATGGGTTCATTATGTTGTTTACTATGGGTTCATTATGTAGGTTACTATGGATTCATTATGTAGGTTGCTATGGATTCATTATGTAGGTTACTATGGGTTCATTATGTAGGTTACTATGGGTTCATTATGTAGGTTGCTATGGATTCATTATGTTGTTTACTATGGGTTCATTATGTAGGTTACTATGGATTCATTATGTAGGTTACTATGGGTTCATTATGTAGGTTACTATGGATTCATTATGTAGGTTACTATGGGTTCATTATGTTGTTTACTATGGGTTCATTATGTAGGTTACTATGGGTTCATTATGTAGGTTACTATGGGTTCATTATGTTGTTTACTATGGGTTCATTATGTAGGTTACTATGGGTTCATTATGTAGGTTACTATGGATTCATTATGTAGGTTGCTATGGATTCATTATGTAGGTTGCTATGGATTCATTATGTAGGTTACTATGGGTTCATTATGTAGGTTGCTATGGATTCATTATGTTGTTTACTATGGGTTCATTATGTAGGTTACTATGGATTCATTATGTAGGTTACTATGGGTTCATTATGTAGGTTACTATGGATTCATTATGTAGGTTACTATGGGTTCATTATGTAGGTTACTATGGATTCATTATGTAGGTTACTATGGATTCATTCTATAGGTTACTATGGATTCATTATGTAGGTTACTATGGGTTCATTATGTAGGTTACTGTGGATTGTGCACTACAAATGTATGGAAGGAGGATGTTGGCTGTGGCTGTCTACGTTCGTTACATCCAGGGCATTATGATATTAACATACTGTACAGGGAAAAGATACACATTGACCAATGAACAAGATGTGCTCACTCGTATATATTCAATAATGAAGGCACTGACATTATATTTCACCAGGGGATTCAGATGTTGTAAATGACAAGGTTTCCTGAGGTGTGCGTCTGACTGAACATGAATAATATTGTCCCAGCTGAGGAAGTCAATATTGTTGCTGTGGCCAATATACACTCTTAGAATAAAAGGTGCTAAGTAGAACCATACAGGGTTCTTCGGGTATGTCCCCATAGGCCAACCCTTTTTGGTGCTGGGTAGAACACTTTGCACAGGGTTCTATCTAAAACCCTCTTTGTAGGATTCTTCAAAGAACCCCCCTGTTTATATGGTTCTGCCTAGGTCCCACTATGAAGGGTTCTTCCTAGAACCATTTTATCTTTGGAGGGTTCTTCCTAGAACCATTTTATCTTTGGAGGGTTCTTCCTAGAACCATTTTATCTTTGGAGGGTTCTTCCTAGAACCATTTTATCTTTGGAGGGTTCTTCCTGGAACCATTTTATCTTTGGAGGGTTCTTCCTAGAACCATTTTATCTTTGGAGGGTTCTTCCTAGAATGTTCTATGAACGGTCACACCAGGCTTATTAGCATTGAACATTTAATTATTTATGACAATACATTACATATATCATCAGGCCTTTCTTTGAGGGACTAGTTATACACTAGCACGGTGGTGTTAGGAAACTCCTGGTTTACAGGCCACATCAGACCTGCAAGTCACATTATGATTTTGGGCTCCCGAGTGGCGCAGCAGTTTAAGGCACTGCATCTCAGTGCTAGAGACTACACTACAGACACCCTGGTTTGATTCCAGGCTGTATCATAACCGGCCGTGATTAGGAGTCCCGTAAGGCGGCTCACAATTGGCTCAGCGTCATCCGGGTTTGGTCGGTGTAGGTCGTCATTGTAAATAACTGACTTGTCTAGTTAAATAAAGGTTACATTTTTTGATTTTATTTTAACTATGCTGGATTGCAAAGTGATGTGTTATACCAATTGGAATCCAGCCAGAGTTAGGATATCCAATAAGTGGAATTGTTAATCACCTGTAACCTGCATTCAGAATAACTGCCAGGGTAGGGAAGATCGAATACTGAGACTATCTCAATTATCTTTTAACTGAAACAGTAACGTTTGCAATAAATCCAATTACTAACAGATTCATTTAGAAAACTGTATGTTATCTGTCTATGTGTAGCGTTACATTAATTAAACAATCAATGCACATGCAAAATCACACATATTACAGTAAAACGAACCATTCTGAACATATCGCTGCAATAGAGCATGCTGGGAAATATTATAGATGGCTCTATGGTAGAACCCTTCTAGCCTTCCGAATAATCCTTCCTGCCTTCCAAAGAACCGTCAAAGAACTCTTTCTTCCAAAAACGGTTCTTGTGACGTTAAAGGTTCTAGGTGGAACTCTTTGCCTTACAAAGAACCCTTGTCTTCCAAAAGGGTTCTTCTGATCAAAACGGTTCTTGGTAGAACCTTCTGCAAAGAACCCCTTTTGGAACTCTCTTTTCTGAGTGTAGAAAGTCTACACCTTCATTGGGTTTCTTCACATGTTATTGTGTTACAAAGTGGGATCAAAATGGTTTTATTTGTGTTTTTTTTTGTTGTTGTCAACAATCTACACACAATACTGTGTAATGTCAAAATGGAAGACAAAATGCTAATATTTTTTTTAAATTAAACACTAATAAATATATCTTGATTAGATACGTTCTCACCTCCCTGAGTCAATACATGGTAGAAACAACTTTGACAATGATTACAGCTGTGAGTATTTCTGGGTAAGTCTCATAAGAGCTTTACACACCTGTATTGTGCGATATTTGCCCACTATTCTTTAAGAAATTCTTCAAATTCTTTCAAGGTGTTGGGAATCAGTTATCATTTTATTGGGTATGACTAGACATCAATGTTCAAGTCTTGTTATAGATTTTCAATCAGATTTAAGTCAAAACTGTAATTTGGCCACTAAGGAATATTCACTGTCTTCTTGGTAAGCAACTCCAGTATAGATATGGCTTTGTTTTGTAGGTTATTGTCCTGACGAAAGGTGAATTCCTCTCCCAGTGTCTGGTGTAAAGCAGACTGAAGCAGGTTTTCTTCTAGGATTTTGCCTGTGCTTAGCGCCATCCTGTTTCTTTTCATCCTGAAAAACTCCCCAGTCTTTGCCAATGTCAAGCATACCCATACCATGATGCAGCCACCACCATGCTTGAAAATGAGGAGACAGTTACTCAGTGATGTGTTGTGTTGGATTTGGCCCAAACATAAGGCTTTACATTTAGGCCAAAAAGTATATTTCTTTGTCGTGTTTGTTTTGCAGAATTACTTTAGTGCCTTGTTGCACACTTTCATTATTATTTTCACTCTGTCATTTAGGTCGTTGTTGACCTCATCAATCTACACACAATACCCGTGGAGTTGTGGAGTCACTAAAAAACTGCTAATCCATCCTCATTTTTAAATCACCGATGGACTCATGATGACATCTCTAAGCAGTTTCCGCCCTGTCACACAGTTCAGTTCCGAAGGACAACTGCATCTTTGACGTGCCTGGGTGATTTACAGTGCATTCGGAAAGTATTCAGACCCCTTGACTTTTTCCAAATTTTGTTCAAATGCAGCCTAAGGCCTACTACACCTGTTGTATTCAGCATTTCACTGTAAGGTCTACTACACCTGTTGTATTCAGCATTTCACTGTAAGGTCTACTACACCTGTTGTATTCAGCATTTCACTGTAAGGTCTACTACACCTGTTGTATTCAGCATTTCACTGTGAGGTCTACTACACCTGTTGTATTCAGCATTTCACTGTAAGGTCTACTACACCTGTTGTATTCAGCATTTCACTGTAAGGTCTACTATACCTGTTGTATTCAGCATTTCACTGTGAGGTCTACTACACCTGTTGTATTCAGCATTTCACTGTGAGGTCTACTACACCTGTTGTATTCAGCATTTCACTGTAAGGTCTACTACACCTGTTGTATTCAGCATTTCACTGTGAGGTCTACTACACCTGTTGTATTCAGCATTTCACTGTGAGGTCTACTACACCTGTTGTATTCAGCATTTCACTGTACGGTCTACTACACCTGTTGTATTCAGCATTTCACTGTGAGGTCTACTACACCTGTTGTATTCAGCATTCCACTGTAAGGTCTACTACACCTGTTGTATTCAGCATTTCACTGTAAGGTCTACTACACCTGTTGTATTCAGCGTTTCACTGTAAGGTCTACTACACCTGTTGTATTCAGCATTTCACTGTAAGGTCTACTACACCTGTTGTATTCAGCATTTCACTGTAAGGTCTACTACACCTGTTGTATTCAGCATTTCACTGTAAGGTCTACTACACCTGTTGTATTCAGCATTTCACTGTAAGGTCTACTACACCTGTTGTATTCAGCATTTCACTGTAAGGTCTACTACACCTGCTGTATTCAGCATTTCACTGTGAGGTCTACTACACCTGTTGTATTCAGCATTTCACTGTGAGGTCTACTACACCTGTTGTATTCAGCATTTCACTGTAAGGTCTACTACACCTGTTGTATTCAGCATTTCACTGTAAGGTCTACTACACCTGTTGTATTCAGCATTTCACTGTAAGGTCTACTACACCTGTTGTATTCAGCATTTCACTGTAAGGTCTACTACACCTGTTGTATTCAGCATTTCACTGTGAGGTCTACTACACCTGTTGTATTCAGCATTTCACTGTGAGGTCTACTACACCTGTTGTATTCAGCATTTCACTGTAAGGTCTACTACACCTGTTGTATTCAGCATTTCACTGTAAGGTCTACCTACACCTGTTGTATTCAGCATTTAACTGTAAGGTCTACTACACCTGTTGTATTCAGCATTTCACTGTAAGGTCTACTACACCTGTTGTATTCAGCATTTCACTGTAAGGTCTACCTACACCTGTTGTATTCAGCATTTCACTGTAAGGTCTACTACACCTGTTGTATTCAGCATTTCACTGTAAGGTCTACTACACCTGTTGTATTCAGCATTTCACTGTGAGGTCAACTACACCTGTTGTATTCAGCATTTCACTGTGAGGTCTACTACACCTGTTGTATTCAGCATTTCACTGTAAGGTCTACTACACCTGTTGTATTCAGCATTTCACTGTAAGGTCTACTACACCTGTTGTATTCAGCATTTCACTGTAAGGTCTACTACACCTGTTGTATTCAGCATTTCACTGTAAGGTCTACTACACCTGTTGTATTCAGCATTTCACTGTGAGGTCAACTACACCTGTTGTATTCAGCATTTCACTGTGAGGTCTACTACACCTGTTGTATTCAGCATTTCACTGTGAGGTCTACTACACCTGTTGTATTCAGCATTTCACTGTAAGGCCTACTACACCTGTTGTATTCAGCATTTCACTGTGAGGTCTACTACACCTGTTGTATTCAGCATTTCACTGTAAGGTCTACTACACCTGTTGTATTCAGCATTTCACTGTGAGGTCTACTACACCTGTTGTATTCAGCATTTCACTGTAAGGTCTACTACACCTGTTGTATTCAGCATTTCACTGTAAGGTCTACTACACCTGTTGTATTCAGCATTTCACTGTGAGGTCTACTACACCTGTTGTATTCAGCATTTCACTGTAAGGTCTACTACACCTGTTGTATTCAGCATTTCACTTTAAGGTCTACTACACCTGTTGTATTCAGCATTTCACTGTGTGGTCTACTACACCTGTTGTATTCAGCATTTCACTTTGAGGTCTACTACACCTGTTGTATTCAGCATTTCACTGTGAGGTCTACTACACCTGTTGTATTAAGCATTTCACTGTAAGGTCTACTACACCTGTTGTATTCAGCATTTCACTGTAAGGTCTACTACACCTGTTGTATTCAGCATTTCACTGTAAGGTCTACTACACCTGTTGTATTCAGCATTTCACTGTAAGGTCTACTACACCTGTTGTATTCAGCATTTAACTGTGAGGTCTACTACACCTGTTGTATACAGCATTTCACTGTAAGGTCTACTACACCTGTTGTATTCAGCATTTCACTGTAAGGTCTACCTACACCTGTTGTATTCAGCATTTCACTGTAAGGTCTACTACACCTGTTGTATTCAGCATTTCACTGTAAGGTCTACTACACCTGTTGTATTCAGCATTTCACTGTAAGGTCTACTACACCTGTTGTATTCAGCATTTCACTGTGAGGTCTAATACACCTGTTGTATTCAGCATTTCACTGTGAGGTCTACTACACCTGTTGTATTCAGCATTTCACTGTAAGGTCTACTACACCTGTTGTATTCAGCATTTCACTGTGAGGTCTACTACACCTGTTGTATTCAGCATTTCACTGTAAGGTCTACTACACCTGTTGTATTCAGCATTTCACTGTGAGGTCTACTACACCTGTTGTATTCAGCATTTCACTGTGAGGTCTACTACACCTGTTGTATTCAGCATTTCACTGTGAGGTCTACTACACCTGTTGTATTCAGCATTTCA
Source organism: Oncorhynchus mykiss (assembly GCF_013265735.2). NCBI lineage: Eukaryota > Metazoa > Chordata > Actinopteri > Salmoniformes > Salmonidae > Oncorhynchus > Oncorhynchus mykiss. The sequence goes on from NC_048578.1 coordinate 39,144,468, forward strand.
CTGTGAGGTCTACTACACCTGTTGTATTCAGCATTTCACTGTGAGGTCTACTACACCTGTTGTATTCAGCATTTCACTGTAAGGTCTACTACACCTGTTGTATTCAGCATTTCACTGTAAGGTCTACTACACCTGTTGTATTCAGCATTTCACTGTGAGGTCTACTACACCTGTTGTATTCAGCATTTCACTGTAAGGTCTACTACACCTGTTGTATTCAGCATTTCACTGTGAGGTCTACTACACCTGTTGTATTCAGCATTTCACTGTAAGGTCTACTACACCTGTTATATTCAGCATTTCACTGTGAGGTCTACTACACCTGTTATATTCAGCATTTCACTGCAAGGTCTACTACACCTGTTGTATTCAGCATTTCACTGTAAGGTCTACTACACCTGTTGTATTCAGCATTTCACTGTAAGGTCTACTACACCTGTTGTATTCAGCATTTCACTGTAAGGTCTACTACACCTGTTGTATTCAGCATTTCACTGTAAGGTCTACTACACCTGTTGTATTCAGCATTTCACTGTAAGGTCTACTACACCTGTTGTATTCAGCATTTCACTGTGAGGTCTACTACACCTGTTGTATTCAGCATTTCACTGTGAGGTCTACTACACCTGTTGTATTCAGCATTTCACTGTGAGGTCTACTACACCTGTTGTATTCAGCATTTCACTGTAAGGTCTACTACACCTGTTATATTCAGCATTTCACTGTGAGGTCTACTACACCTGTTATATTCAGCATTTCACTGTAAGGTCTACTACACCTGTTGTATTCAGCATTTCACTGTAAGGTCTACTACACCTGTTGTATTCAGCATTTCACTGTAAGGTCTACTACACCTGTTGTATTCAGCATTTCACTGTAAGGTCTACTACACCTGTTGTATTCAGCATTTCACTGTAAGGTCTACTACACCTGTTGTATTCAGCATTTCACTGTAAGGTCTACTACACCTGTTGTATTCAGCATTTCACTGTGAGGTCTACTACACCTGTTGTATTCAGCATTTCACTGTGAGGTCTACTACACCTGTTGTATTCAGCATTTCACTGTAAGGTCTACTACACCTGTTGTATTCAGCAGTTCACTGTGAGGTCTACTACACCTGTTGTATTCAGCATTTCACTGTAAGGTCTACTACACCTGTTGTATTCAGCATTTCACTGTGAGGTCTACTACACCTGTTGTATTCAGCATTTCACTGTAAGGTCTACTACACCGGTTGTATTCAGCATTCCACTGTAAGGTCTACTACACCTGTTGTATTCAGCATTTCACTGTGAGGTCTACTACACCTGTTGTATTCAGCATTTCACTGTGAGGTCTACTACACCTGTTGTATTCAGCATTTCACTGTGAGGTCTACTACACCTGTTGTATTCAGCATTTCACTGTAAGGTCTACTACACCTGTTGTATTCAGCATTTCACTGTGAGGTCTACTACACCTGTTGTATTCAGCATTTCACTGTAAGGTCTACTACACCTGTTGTATTCAGCATTTCACTGTAAGGTCTACTACACCTGTTGTATTCAGCATTTCACTGTAAGGTCTACTACACCTGTTGTATACAGCATTTCACTGTAAGGTCTACTACACCTGTTGTATTCAGCATTTCACTGTAAGGTCTACTACACCTGTTGTATTCAGCATTTCACTGGTCTACTACACCTGTTGTATTCAGCATTTCACCGTAAGGTCTACTACACCTGTTGTATTCAGCATTTCACTGTGTGGTCTACTACACCTGTTGTATTCAGCATTTCACTGTAAGGTCTACTACCTGACCTGCATGGGGACAGGGGAGAGGGTGGGGGAGGGGTGAGAGGATAGAGGAGAGGGGTAGAGGGAAGGGGTGGTATTGGAGATAGGGGTTAGGGAGGAGCGGTGAGAGGATAGAGGGGTAGAGGTAGAGGGGAGGTATTGGAGATAGGTGTTAGGGAGGAGGGGTGAGAGGATGGAGGAGAGGGGTAGAGGGAAGGTATTGGAGATAGGGGTTAGGGAGGAGGGGTGAGAGGATAGAGGAGAGGGGTAGAGGTAGAGGGGAGGTATTGGAGATAGGGGTTAGGGAGGAGGGGTGAGAGGATAGAGGAGAGGGGTAGAGGGGAGGTATTGGAGATAGGGGTTAGGGAGGAGGGGTGAGAGGATAGAGGAGAGGGGTAGAGGTAGAGCGGAGGTATTGGAGATAGGGGTTAGGGAGGAGGGGAGAGAGGGTGGAGGAGGAAGAGGAGGGGGGGTGTACTGAACCAAGGGTGAGAGGAGGAGGGGTGAGGAATTGGACCAAGAGGTGAGGAGAGGGGGGAGCTAGATGGCAGGAGGGGGGGGGGGGGGGGGGGGGGGCGCTATGGGTGAAGACAGCAGGCCATCATGCCTTATGTCAATGTATTAGGTGTATTGTATGGTGACAGCTTGTGAGTCAGGGACACAGTGAGAAGCTGTCTCCAGGGGACCAGAGGGACAATTACAGGGCTTTATGTTGCCTTCTATAACGCTGACTAACAGAGATGTGCATAGATGTGCATATATGTGCATAGATGTGCATAGAATAGGTGTTATTTGCAGTATGTATAGAGTATACAGGTATACATGTATAGAGAACGTTACAGATGTATAGAGTACCTGTGTCTGATGTTAAGTATGACATGTACAGTACAGTATGTATATAATGGATACCAGAATCCGGAGCCCAGATACAGATGGATCTCTAGCAGTGATGTCGAACATCCGGCCCACGGGGGAGTCCAATCCAGCCCGGGGGAGGTATCCAAAACAAGATACTTAGAAATTACTAAATGACATTCATACAGTTTCTTGACTGTTGTCCAGCTCGCTAATAATCGCCCAAATGAAGGATGGGTGGGCGAGAATGTGATTGGTGGAGGACGGGTGAGAGAGAAGTCGATAGGTCGACAGACCACTTTTGACAGCTGCTGCTGTAGACGGACTAGCCAGCTTAGCAGACTGCCTAGAGAGGAGAGGAGAGGGGAGGGCAAAGGAGAGGAGAGGAGAGGAGAGGAGAGGAGAGGAGAGGAGAGGAGAGGAGAGGGCGAAGGGGAGGAGAGGAGAGGAGAGGAGAGGAGAGGAGAGGAGAGGGCGAAGGGGAGGAGAGGAGAGGAGAGGGAAGGCGAAGGGGAGGAGAGGAGAGGAGAGGAGAGGAGAGGAGAGGAGAGGGCGAAGGGGAGGAGAGGAGAGGAAAGAAGAGGAGAGGAGAGAAGAGGAGAGGAGAGGAGAGGAGAGAAGAGGAGAGAAGAGGAGAGGAGAGGGCGAAGGGGAGGAGAGGAGAGGAGAGGAGAGGGCGAAGGGGAGGGGGAAGAGCGTGGAGGGGAGGGGAGGGAAGGAAGAGATCCTAATAGAACTACCCACCTCTAAAAGCACAGACATTTGAACATGCTGTTCCTGGTTGTAGAAATGGAGAAAATGATGTTATTCAATGCCACTTACTTCAGCTATTATTCAAACGCTCCTCAGTTTCATACCTTTCATGATAAGTGGCCATTATCGTTTTTTCCTTCCCAGCAGAAAGACAAGAGCTTACAGCAAAGTGGAATGAGAAAACCATAGTACAACTCATTATATCGTCTTCCAGTACATCTCTTTGGAGTACAGTACACTTCGTCTTTGTGACCGTCCACACAACATAGGGCTTCAATGAAAGCATCTCTCACTCTCCCTCTGTTTAACTTCGGTGCTCTTCTTTTGAAAGAGGATATCCCAACTCTGTTAGTGGCCCCCAGGGGACAGTAGAGGATGTTCTCAAGGGGCAACAGATAGACAGGGGGCAGTAAGGGATGTTCTCACGGGGCAGCAGATAGACAGGGGGCAGTAGGGGATGTTCTCACGAGGCAACAGATAGACAGGGGGCAGTAATGGATGTTCTCACGGGGCAACAGATAGACAGGGGGCAGTAGGGGATGTTCTCATGGGGCAACAGATAGACAGGGGGCAGTAAGGGATGTTCTCATGGGGCAACAGATAGACAGGGGGCAGTAGGGGATGTTCTCACAGGGCAACAGATAGACAGGGGGCAGTAATGGATGTTCTCACGGGGCAACAGATAGACAGGGGGCAGTAAGGGATGTTATGACAGATCAGCAGATAGACAGGGGGCAGTAGGGGATGTTCTCACGAGGCAACAGATAGACATGGGGCAGTAGTGGGCAGTAAGGGACGTTCTCACGGGGCAGCAGATAGACAGGGGGCAGTAAGGGATGTTCTCACGGTGCAGCAGATAGACATGGGGCAGTAGTGGGCAGTAAGGGATGTTCTCACGGGGCAGCAGATAGACATGGGGCAGTAGTGGACAGTAAGGGACGTTCTCATGGGGCAGCAGATAGACAGGGGGCAGTAGTGGGCAGTAAGGGATGTTCTCACGGGGCAGCAGATAGACATGGGGCAGTAGTGGGCAGTAAGGGATGTTCTCACGGGGCAGCAGATAGACATGGGGCAGTAGTGGACAGTAAGGGACGTTCTCATGGGGCAGCAGATAGACATGGGGCAGTAGTGGGCAGTAAGGGACGTTCTCATGGGGCAGCAGATAGACAGGGGGCAGTAAGGGATGTTCTCATGGCGCAGCAGATAGGCAAGGGGCAGTAAGGGATGTTCTCACGGGGCAGCAGATAGACATGGGGCAGTAGTGGGCAGTAAGGGATGTTCTCACGGGGCAGCAGATAGACATGGGGCAGTAGTGGACAGTAAGGGATGTTCTCATGGCGCAGCAGATAGGCAAGGGGCAGTAAGGGATGTTCTCACGAGGCAACAGATAGACAGGGGGCAGTAATGGATGTTCTCACGGGGCAACAGATAGACAGGGGGCAGTAGGGGATGTTCTCATGGGGCAACAGATAGACAGGGGGCAGTAAGGGATGTTCTCATGGGGCAACAGATAGACAGGGGGCAGTAGGGGATGTTCTCACAGGGCAACAGATAGACAGGGGGCAGTAATGGATGTTCTCACGGGGCAACAGATAGACAGGGGGCAGTAAGGGATGTTCTCATGGCTCAGCAGATAGACAGGGGGCAGTAGGGGATGTTCTCACGAGGCAACAGATAGACATGGGGCAGTAGTGGGCAGTAAGGGACGTTCTCACGGGGCAGCAGATAGACAGGGGGCAGTAAGGGATGTTCTCACGGTGCAGCAGATAGACATGGGGCAGTAGTGGGCAGTAAGGGATGTTCTCACGGGGCAGCAGATAGACATGGGGCAGTAGTGGACAGTAAGGGACGTTCTCATGGGGCAGCAGATAGACAGGGGGCAGTAGTGGGCAGTAAGGGATGTTCTCACGGGGCAGCAGATAGACATGGGGCAGTAGTGGGCAGTAAGGGATGTTCTCACGGGGCAGCAGATAGACATGGGGCAGTAGTGGACAGTAAGGGACGTTCTCATGGGGCAGCAGATAGACATGGGGCAGTAGTGGGCAGTAAGGGACGTTCTCATGGGGCAGCAGATAGACAGGGGGCAGTAAGGGATGTTCTCATGGCGCAGCAGATAGGCAAGGGGCAGTAAGGGATGTTCTCACGGGGCAGCAGATAGACATGGGGCAGTAGTGGGCAGTAAGGGATGTTCTCACGGGGCAGCAGATAGACATGGGGCAGTAGTGGACAGTAAGGGACGTTCTCACGGGGCAGCAGATAGACAGGGGGCAGTAAGGGATGTTCTCATGGCGCAGCAGATAGACATGGGGCAGTAGTGGGCAGTAAGGGATGTTCTCACGGGGCAGCAGATAGACATGGGGCAGTAGTGGACAGTAAGGGACGTTCTCATGGGGCAGCAGATAGACAGGGGGCAGTAGTGGGCAGTAAGGGATGTTCTCACGGGGCAGCAGATAGACATGGGGCAGTAGTGGGCAGTAAGGGATGTTCTCACGGGGCAGCAGATAGACATGGGGCAGTAGTGGACAGTAAGGGACGTTCTCATGGGGCAGCAGATAGACATGGGGCAGTAGTGGGCAGTAAGGGACGTTCTCATGGGGCAGCAGATAGACAGGGGGCAGTAAGGGATGTTCTCATGGCGCAGCAGATAGGCAAGGGGCAGTAAGGGATGTTCTCACGGGGCAGCAGATAGACATGGGGCAGTAGTGGGCAGTAAGGGATGTTCTCACGGGGCAGCAGATAGACATGGGGCAGTAGTGGACAGTAAGGGACGTTCTCACGGGGCAGCAGATAGACAGGGGGCAGTAAGGGATGTTCTCATGGCGCAGCAGATAGGCAAGGGGCAGTAAGGGATGTTCTCACGAGGCAACAGATAGACAGGGGGCAGTAATGGATGTTCTCACGGGGCAACAGATAGACAGGGGGCAGTAGGGGATGTTCTCATGGGGCAACAGATAGACAGGGGGCAGTAAGGGATGTTCTCATGGGGCAACAGATAGACAGGGGGCAGTAGGGGATGTTCTCACAGGGCAACAGATAGACAGGGGGCAGTAATGGATGTTCTCACGGGGCAACAGATAGACAGGGGGCAGTAAGGGATGTTCTCATGGCTCAGCAGATAGACAGGGGGCAGTAGGGGATGTTCTCACGAGGCAACAGATAGACATGGGGCAGTAGTGGGCAGTAAGGGACGTTCTCACGGGGCAGCAGATAGACAGGGGGCAGTAAGGGATGTTCTCACGGTGCAGCAGATAGACATGGGGCAGTAGTGGGCAGTAAGGGATGTTCTCACGGGGCAGCAGATAGACATGGGGCAGTAGTGGACAGTAAGGGACGTTCTCATGGGGCAGCAGATAGACAGGGGGCAGTAGTGGGCAGTAAGGGATGTTCTCACGGGGCAGCAGATAGACATGGGGCAGTAGTGGGCAGTAAGGGATGTTCTCACGGGGCAGCAGATAGACATGGGGCAGTAGTGGACAGTAAGGGACGTTCTCATGGGGCAGCAGATAGACATGGGGCAGTAGTGGGCAGTAAGGGACGTTCTCATGGCGCAGCAGATAGGCAGGGGGCAGTAAGGGATGTTCTCATGGGGCAGCAGATAGACAGGGGGCAGTAATGGATGTTATGACAGATCAGCAGATAGACAGGGGGCAGTAATGGATGTTATGACAGATCAGCATATAGACAGGGGACAGTAATGGATGTTATGACAGATCAGCAGATAGACAGTGGGCAGTAAAGGATGTTTTGACAGATCAGCAGATAGACAGGGGACAGTAATGGATGTTTTGACAGATCAGCAGATAGACAGGGGGCAGTAATGGATGTTATGACAGATCAGCAGATAGACAGGGGGCAGTAATGGATGTTTTGACAGATCAGCAGATAGAGAGGGGCAGTAATGGATGTTATGACAGATCAGCAGATAGACAGGGGGCAGTAATGGATGTTATGACAGATCAGCAGATAGACAGGGGACAGTAAGTGACAGTAAGGGATGATATGACAGATCAGCAGATAGACAGGGGACAGTAATGGATGTTTTGACAGATCAGCAGATAGACAGGTGACAGTAAGGAAAATATGACAGGGCTGTAGACAGGCTGATGGGGGAGACTGATCAGAGGTCTTTACAACCCTTCAGATAGCTGGTGGGGTTGTGGTGTTCCTGTAGTGAATGAGGCCTGTCAAACCCCTAGATAATCTGCTTCCCAAATGGCACCCTATTCCCTATTTAGTGCACTACGTTTGACCAGGGTTGGCTCCCTATTCCCTATTTAGTGCACTACTTTTGACCAGGGCCCATAGGACCCATAGGATTTGTTTGGTCATTGTGGTTTTCAACCAATCAAAGAGCATTCTAAATGACATCACATGCAGTAGTTCCATGGCAGCCATGTTAGTAAACACCCTCCAGAGAAATATGGACCGTTCTTGAACAGTTCCACATACATTAGTGAATTGTTAATCTAAATAATGTATTGTGGAATGAATGGATAAAACAGACTGCTCAGAGGCTTCAATTTTCTACCTCTAGAATGAGAATGAATGTACTGTACCTTACTCCAGATGGCTCCTAGCTCTGATGGCTCCTAGCTCTGATGGCTCCTAGCTCTTATGGCTCCTCGCTCCGAAGTTACCCCAAACTCTCTCTCTCTCTCGCTACATCACGACTCTGGGTGCTCTTCGCTCAGCTCATCCTCGTCACTAGAGCACCGTCACTCACCTGTCTGTCTGGTCTCTGACTGACTGGTCTGTCTGTCTGTCTGTCTAGCACGGCATTACAGGTTTGCTTATACGCTAATGCCTCATTTACTGTCTGTCTAGTAAGACATTGGAGGTTTGTTTATATGGTAATGCCTCATTTACTGTCTGTGTAGTAAGGCATTAGAGGTTTGTTTATATGGTAATGCCTCATTTACTGTCTGTGTAGTAAGGCATTAGGGGTTTGTTTATATGGTAATGCATCATTTACTGTCTGTCTAGTAAGACATTAGAGGTTTGTTTATACGGTAATGCCTCATTTACTGTCTGTCTAGTAAGGCATTAGAGGTTTGTTTATACAGTAATGCCTCATTTACTGTCTGTCTAGTAAAGAGGAATATGCTGGTAACTCTATTGAGCGTGATAATCATCATTATGTATGGTAATGCCTTATTTACTGTCTGTGTAGTAAGGCATTAGAGGTTTGTTTATACGGTAATGCCTCATTTACTGTCTGTCTAGTAAGGCATTAGAGGTTTGTTTATACGGTAATGCATCATTTACTGTCTGTGTAGTAAAGAGGAATATGCTGGTAACTCTATTGAGCGTGATAATGCCTCATTTATGTATGGTAATGTAGGATTGGAAGGTAGTAAAACGTGTTTAATAATGGTGGGGTAATGTAGCATTTTAATGTAGTAAAGACACACTGTGTGATAATGGAGGGATATTTTAATGAAGTAACATAAGTAACTTTCTATTTTTCTCTCTTTTCAGGCACCAAGGCCAAAGATGGTGTTGGTTCAGGTGAGTGTACTGTTAAGTCTCTAGTTCAGAAATTGACATCAGTGGTACAGTATCACAACAGCAAGATACTTAGTATCTTCCAAGTTTCAATAAAGTTAGCCTGGATCAGAAAACAAGTTTGACCTGCTTCTGGTACACACACCAAACAGGATTAGACTGGTAAAGATACAACGCCTTAAGAGTCAAACTAGAACAACAAACCAAAGAGGATTAGACTGGTAAAGATACAACGCCTTAAGAGTCAAACTAGAACAACAAACCAAAGAGGATTAGACTGGTAAAGATACAACGCCTTAAGAGTCAAACTAGAACAACAAACCAAAGAGGATTAGACTGGTAAAGATACAACGCCTTAGAGTCAAACTAGAACAACAAACCAAAGAGGATTAGACTGGTAAAGATACAACGCCTTAGAGTCAAACTACAACAACAAACCAAAGAGGATTAGACTGGTAAAGATACAACGCCTTAAGAGTCAAACTAGAACAACAAACCAAAGAGGATTAGACTGGTAAAGATACAACGCCTTAGAGTCAAACTACAACAACAAACCAAAGAGGATTAGACTGGTAAAGATACAACGCCTTAGAGTCAAACTAGAACAACAAACCAAAGAGGAATAGACTGGTAAAGATACAGTTTAAAATGCCTTCGAGTCCAACTAGGACAACAAACCAAGCAGGATTAGACTGGTAAAGATATAACATCTTAGAGACTAGTGTACTAGAGAACAACAACATCAGTGTATGTGCTTTTTAATGTGTGTGTGTTAATAATGTGTTTGTGTTAATGTGTGTGTGTTAATGTGTGTGTGTGATGATGTGTGTGTGTGTTAATAATGTGTGTGTGTTAATGTGTGTGTGTTAACGTGTGTGTGTTAATGTGTGTGTGTGATGATGTGTGTGTGTGTTAATAATGTGTGTGTGTTAATGTGTGTGTGTTAACGTGTGTGTGTTAATGTGTGTGTGTGATGATGTGTGTGTGTGTGTTAATAACGTGTGTGTGTGTTAATGTGTGTGTGTTAACGTGTGTGTGTTAATGTGTGTGTGTTAACGTGTGTGTGTGATGATGTGTGTGTGTGATGATGTGTGTGTGTGTGTTAATAACGTGTGTGTGTTAATGTGTGTGTGTTAACGTGTGTGTGTTAATAATGTGTGTGTGTTAATAATGTGTTTGTGTTAATGTGTGTGTGTTAATGTGTGTGTGTGATGATGTGTGTGTGTGTGTTAATAATGTGTGTGTGTTAATGTGTGTGTGTTAACGTGTGTGTGTTAATGTGTGTGTGTGATGATGTGTGTGTGTGTGTTAATAACGTGTGTGTGTTAATGTGTGTGTGTTAACGTGTGTGTGTTAATGTGTGTGTGTGATGATGTGTGTTAATAACGTGTGTGTGTGATGATGCAGCGAAGGACCTTGCTGGTGGAGCCATGGGGAATATCGCTGCAGCCACCGGCCTGGGGAAGAAGGACGAGTTCCCATCTGACATGAACGTACGACTAACACACACACACACACACACACACACTCACACACACTCAGACACACGCACACACACACACACACACACACACACCCACGCACAGGCACACACACACACACACACAATGCAAACACACAAATACCACGAACACACACACACACACACACACACTCAGACACACACACACACACACAATGCAAACTAACACATACCACGAACACACACACACACACACTCAGACACACACACACACACCCACGCACAGGCACACACACACACACACACACACACACAATGCAAACACACAAATACCACGAACACACACACACACACACACACACAACACACAGGCACACACACACACAGGCACACACACACACACACACACACACACTCAGACACACACACACACACACAATGCAAACTAACACATACCACAAACACACACACACACACACACACACACACACGACACACATCACCAGCCCCTATATCACTATAGACTATCACCAGCCCCTATATCACTTTAGAATATCACCAGCCCCTGTGGAATTACAGTACGAATAGCTGGTGAATAGCATGCTGTTATCATGAGGTGAGATTCTAGATTGATGTTCCTTTATATTTACAATGCCCTTATCCAAACAGCTTCCTCATTCACCCAGCTCTAATCAATAGCTCTAATCAATAGCTCTAATCAATAGCTTTAATCAATAGCTTTAATCAAAATCTCTAATCAATAGCTCTAATCAATAGCTGTAATCAATAGCTCTAATCAATATATCTAATCAATAGCTCTAATCAATAGCTCTAATCAATAGTTCTAAATGACAGTGTATGAGAAGGATGTTATTTCTATCAGGAAAAATAAAGTAGATGTTGTTCCACTTGGAATCGGCAAGGTCGTTAGACCTTATTAATGGTTTCAGCAGGGTTGTCAGCCCTTATTCATGGTTTCAGCAGGGTCGTTAGACCTCATTCATGGTTTCAGCAGGGTCGTCAGCCCTTATTCATGGTTTCAGCAGGGTCGTTAGACCTTATTCATGGTTTCAGCAGGGTCATCAGACCTTATTCGTGGTTTCAGCAGGGTCATCAGCCCATATTCATGGTTTCAGCAGGGTCGTCAGTCCTTATTCATGGTTTCAGCAGGGTCATTAGACCTTATTCATGGTTTCAGCAGTGTCGTTAGACCTTATTCATGGTTTCGGCAGGGTCGTTAGACCTTATTCATGGTTTCAGCAGGGTCGTCAGACCTTATTCATGGTTTCAGCAGGGTCGTTAGACCTTATTCATGGTTTCAGCAGGGTCGTCGGCCCTTATTCATGGTTTCAGCAGGGTCGTTAGACCTTATTCATGGTTTCAGCAGGGTCGTCAGCCCTTATTCATGGTTTCAGCAGGGTCGTTAGACCTTATTCATGGTTTCAGCAGGGTCGTCAGCCCTTATTCGTGGTTTCAGCAGGGTCATCAGTCCTTATTCATGGTTTCAGCAGGGTCATTAGACCTTATTCATGGTTTCAGCAGGGTCGTCAGCCCTTATTCATGGTTTCAGCAGGGTCGTTAGACCTTATTCATGGTTTCAGCAGGGTCGTTAGCCCTTATTCATGGTTTCAGCAGGGTCGTCAGCCCTTATTCATGGTTTCAGCAGGGTCGTTAGACCTTATTCATGGTTTCAGCAGGGTCGTCAGCCCTTATTCATGGTTTCAGCAGGGTCGTTAGACCTTATTCGTGGTTTCAGCAGGGTCATCAGCCCTTATTCGTGATTTCAGCAGGGTCATCAGACTTTATTCGTGGTTTCAGCAGGGTCATCAGACCTTATTCGTGGTTTCAGCAGGGTCGTCAGTCCTTATTCATGGTTTCAGCAGGGTCGTCAGACCTTATTCATGGTTTCAGCAGGGTCGTTAGACCTTATTCATGTTTCAGCAGGGTCGTCAGCCCTTATTCGTGGTTTCAGCAGGGTTGTCAGCTCCTATTCATGGTTTCATCAGGGAAGTTAGACCTTATTCATGATTTCAGCAGGGTCGTTAGACCTTATTCGTGGTTTCAGCAGGGTCATCAGCCCTTATTCGTGATTTCAGCAGGGTCATCAGACCTTATTCGTGGTTTCAGCAGGGTCATCAGACCTTATTCATGGTTTCAGCAGGGTCGTCAGTCCTTATTCATGGTTTCAGCAGGGTCGTCAGACCTTATTCATGGTTTCAGCAGGGTCGTCAGCCCTTATTCATGGTTTCAGCAGGGTCGTTAGACCTTATTCGTGGTTTCAGCAGGGTCATCAGACCTTATTCGTGGTTTCAGCAGGGTCTTCAGCCCTTATTCATGGTTTCAGCAGGGTCGTCAGTCCTTATTCATGGTTTCAGCAGGGTCATTAGACCTTATTCATGGTTTCAGCAGGGTCATTAGACCTTATTCATGGTTTCAGCAGGGTCATTAGACCTTATTCGTGGTTTCAGCAGGGTTGTCAGCCCTTATTCATGGTTTCAGCAGGGTCGTCAGCCCTTATTCATGGTTTCAGCAGGGTCGTCATTCCTTATTCATGGTTTCAGCAGGGGCATTAGACCTTATTCATGGTTTCAGCAGGGTCATTAGACCTTATTCATGGTTTCAACAGGGTCGTCAGCCCTTATTCATGGTTTCAGCAGGGTCGTCAGCCCTTATTCATGGTTTCAGCAGGGTCATTAGACCTTATTCATGGTTTCAGCAGGGTCATTAGACCTTATTCATGGTTTCAGCAGGGTCATTAGACCTTATTCATGGTTTCAGCAGGGTCATTAGACCTTATTCATGGTTTCAGCAGGGTCGTCAGCCCTTATTCATGGTTTCAGCAGGGTCGTCAGCCCTTATTCATGGTTTCAGCAGGGTCGTCATTCCTTATTCATGGTTTCAGCAGGGGCGTTAGACCTTATTCATGGTTTCAGCAGGGTCATTAGACCTTATTCATGGTTACAGCAGGATCGTCAGATCTTATTCATGGTTTCAGCAGGGTCGTCAGCCCTTATTCATGGTTTCAGCAGGGTCGTCAGCCCTTATTCATGGTTTCAGCAGGGTCGTCAGCCTTTATTCATGGTTTCAGCAGGGTCGTCAGCCCTTATTCATTGTTTTCAGCAGCGTTGTCAGCCCTTATTCATGGTTTCAGCAGGGTCGTCAGCCCTTATTCATGGTTTCAGCAGGGTCGTCAGCCCTTATTCATTGTTTTCAGCAGGGTCGTCAGCCCTTATTCATGGTTTCAGCAGGGTCATTAGACCTTATTCACGGTTTCAGCAGGGTCGTTAGACCTTATTCATGGTTTCAGCAGGGTCGTTAGCCCTTATTCATGGTTTCAGCAGGGTCGTCAGCCCTTATTCATGGTTTCAGCAGGGTCGTTAGACCTTATTCATGGTTTCAGCAGGGTCGTTAGACCTTATTCATGGTTTCAGCAGGGTCGTCAGCCCTTATTCATGGTTTCAGCAGGGTCGTTAGACCTTATTCATGGTTTCAGCAGGGTCGTTAGACCTTATTCGTGGTTTCAGCAGGGTCATCAGCCCTTATTCGTGATTTCAGCAGGGTCATCAGACCTTATTCGTGGTTTCAGCAGGGTCATCAGACCTTATTCGTGGTTTCAGCAGGGTCGTCAGTCCTTATTCATGGTTTCAGCAGGGTCGTCAGACCTTATTCATGGTTTCAGCAGGGTCGTTAGACCTTATTCATGTTTCAGCAGGGTCGTCAGCCCTTAGTCATGGTTTCAGCAGGGTCGTTAGACCTTATTCATGGTTTCAGCAGGGTCGTCAGCCCTTATTCATGGTTTCAGCAGGGTCGTTAGACCTTATTCGTGGTTTCAGCAGGGTCATCAGACCTTATTCGTGGTTTCAGCAGGGTCTTCAGCCCTTATTCATGGTTTCAGCAGGGTCGTCAGTCCTTATTCATGGTTTCAGCAGGGTCATTAGACCTTATTCATGGTTTCAGCAGGGTCATTAGACCTTATTCATGGTTTCAGCAGGGTCGTCGGTCCTTATTCATGGTTTCAGCAGGGTCTTCAGCCCTTATTCATTGTTTCAGCAGGGTTGTCAGTCCTTATTCATGGTTTCAGCAGGGTCATTAGACCTTATTCATGGTTTCAGCAGGGTCATTAGACCTTATTCATGGTTTCAGCAGGGTCATTAGACCTTATTCTTGGTTTCAGCAGGGTCGTCAGCCCTTATTCATGGTTTCAGCAGGGTCATTAGACCTTATTCATGGTTTCAGCAGGGTCATCAGACCTTATTCATGGTTTCAGCAGGGTCGTTAGACCTTATTCATGGTTTCAGCAGGGTCGTCATTCCTTATTCATGGTTTCAGCAGGGTCGTCAGCCCTTATTCATGGTTTCAGCAGGGTCGTCATTCCTTATTCATGGTTTCAGCAGGGTCATTAGACCTTATTCATGGTTTCAGCAGGGTCATTAGACCTTATTCATGGTTTCAGCAGGGTCATTAGACCTTATTCGTGGTTTCAGCAGGGTCGTCAGCCCTTATTCATGGTTTCAGCAGGGTCGTCAGCCCTTATTCATGGTTTCAGCAGGGTCGTCAGCCCTTTTTCATGGTTTCAGCAGGGTCGTCAGACCTTATTCATGGTTTCAGCAGGGTCATTAGACCTTATTCATGGTTTCAGCAGGATCGTCAGATCTTATTCATGGTTTCAGCAGGGTCGTCAGCCCTTATTCATGGTTTCAGCAGGGTGGTTAGACCTTATTCATGGTTTCAGCAGGGTCGTCAGCCCTTATTCATGGTTTCAGCAGGGTCGTCAGCCCTTATTCATGGTTTCAGCAGGGTAGTTAGACCTTATTCATGGTTTCAGCAGGGTCGTTAGACCTTATTCATGGTTTCAGCAGGGTCGTCAGCCCTTATTCATGGTTTCAGCAGGGTCGTTAGACCTTATTCATGGTTTCAGCAGGGTCGTTAGACCTTATTCATGTTTTCAGCAGGGTCGTCAGCCCTTATTCATGGTTTCAGCAGGGTCGTTAGACCTTATTCATGGTTTCAGCAGGGTCGTTAGACCTTATTCATGGTTTCAGCAGGGTCGTCAGCCCTTATTCATGGTTTCAGCAGGGTCGTTAGACCTTATTCATGGTTTCAGCAGGGTCGTTAGACCTTATTCGTGGTTTCAGCAGGGTCATCAGCCCTTATTCATGATTTCAGAAGGGTCATCAGACCTTATTCGTGGTTTCAGCAGGGTCATCAGACCTTATTCGTGGTTTCAGCAGGGTCATCAGACCTTATTCGTGGTTTCAGCAGGGTCGTCAGTCCTTATTCATGGTTTCAGCAGGGTCGTCAGCCCTTATTCATGGTTTCAGCAGGGTCGTTAGACCTTATTCATGGTTTCAGCAGGGTCGTCAGCTCTTATTCATGGTTTCATCAGGGTAGTTAGACCTTATTCATGGTTTCAGCAGGGTCGTCAGCCCTTATTCATGGTTTCAGCAGGGTTGTCAGACCTTATTCGTGGTTTCAGCAGGGTCGTTAGACCTTATTCATGGTTTCAGCAGGGTCGTCAGTCCTTATTCATGGTTTCAGCAGGGTCATTAGACCTTATTCATTGTTTCAGCAGGGTCATTAGACCTTATTCATGGTTTCAGCAGGGTCATTAGACCTTATTCATGGTTTCAGCAGGGTCATTAGACCTTATTCATGGTTTCAGCAGGGTCGTCAGCCCTTATTCATGGTTTCAGCAGGGTCGTCAGCCCTTATTCATGGTTTCAGCAGGGTCGTCATTCCTTATTCATGGTTTCAGCAGGGTCATTAGACCTTATTCATGGTTTCAGCAGGGTCATTAGACCTTATTCATGGTTTCAGCAGGGTCATTAGACCTTATTCGTGGTTTCAGCAGTGTCGTCAGCCCTTATTCATGGTTTCAGCAGGGTCGTCAGCCCTTATTCATGGTTTCAGCAGGGTCGTCATTCCTTATTCATGGTTTCAGCAGGGGCATTAGACCTTATTCATGGTTTCAGCAGGGTCATTAGACCTTATTCATGGTTTCAGCAGGGTCGTCAGCCCTTATTCATGGTTTCAGCAGGGTCGTCAGCCCTTATTCATGGTTTCAGCAGGGTCATTAGACCTTATTCATGTTTCAGCAGGGTCATTAGACCTTATTCATGGTTTCAGCAGGGTCGTCAACCCTTATTCATGGTTTCAGCAGGGTCGTCAGCCCTTATTCATGGTTTCAGCAGGGTCGTCAGCCCTTTTTCATGGTTTCAGCAGGGTCGTCAGACCTTATTCATGGTTTCAGCAGGGTCATTAGACCTTATTCATGGTTTCAGCAGGATCGTCAGATCTTATTCATGGTTTCAGCAGGGTCGTCAGCCCTTATTCATGGTTTCAGCATGGTGGTTAGACCTTATTCATGGTTTCAGCAGGGTCGTCAGCCCTTATTCATGGTTTCAGCAGGGTCGTTAGACCTTATTCATGGTTTCAGCAGGGTCGTCAGCCCTTATTCATGGTTTCAGCAGGGTAGTTAGACCTTATTCATGGTTTCAGCAGGGTCGTCAGCCCTTATTCATGGTTTCAGCAGGGTCGTCAGTCCTTATTCATGGTTTCAGCAGGGTCATTAGACCTTATTCATGGTTTCAGCAGGGTCATTAGACCTTATTCATGGTTTCAGCAGGGTCATTAGACCTTATTCATGGTTTCAGCAGGGTCATTAGACCTTATTCATGGTTTCAGCAGGGTCGTCAGCCCTTATTCATGGTTTCAGCAGGGTCGTCAGCCCTTATTCATGGTTTCAGCAGGGTCGTCATTCCTTATTCATGGTTTCAGCAGGGTCATTAGACCTTATTCATGGTTTCAGCAGGGTCATTAGACCTTATTCATGGTTTCAGCAGGGTCATCAGCCCTTATTCATGGTTTCAGCAGGGTCATTAGACCTTATTCATGGTTTCAGCAGGGTCGTCATTCCTTATTCATGGTTTCAGCAGGGTCATTAGACCTTATTCATGGTTTCAGAAGGGTCATTAGACCTTATTCATGGTTTCAGCAGGGTCGTCAGCCCTTATTCATGGTTTCAGCAGGGTCGTCAGCCCTTATTCATGGTTTCAGCAGGGTCGTCAGCCCTTATTCATGGTTTCAGCAGGGTCGTCAGACCTTATTCATGGTTTCAGCAGGGTCGTCAGACCTTATTCATGGTTTCAGCAGGGTCATTAGACCTTATTCATGGTTTCAGCAGGATCGTCAGATCTTATTCAT
Source organism: Oncorhynchus mykiss (assembly GCF_013265735.2). Lineage (NCBI taxonomy): Eukaryota > Metazoa > Chordata > Actinopteri > Salmoniformes > Salmonidae > Oncorhynchus > Oncorhynchus mykiss. The sequence continues at coordinate 39,162,025 of NC_048578.1, forward strand.
GGTTTCAGCAGGGTCGTCAGACCTTATTCATGGTTTCAGCAGGGTCGTCAGCCCTTATTCATGGTTTCAGCAGGGTCATTAGACCTTATTCATGGTTTCAGCAGGGTCATTAGACCTTATTCATGGTTTCAGCAGGGTCGTCAGCCCTTATTCATGGTTTCAGCAGGGTCGTCAGATCTTATTCATGGTTTCAGCAGGGTCATTAGACCTTATTCATGGTTTCAGCAGGGTCGTCAGCCCTTATTCATGGTTTCAGCAGGATCGTCAGATCTTATTCATGGTTTCATGGTGTGTAAAGGTGGTGGAATTATGAGGGAATAAGTCATGGTCTGAATACGACGTATCTGTAGACACACCTTCATGTATCTGATCTCCGACCCCAACAAAAAGCAGCTGAACAGCATGAACACCATGCTATTCTCAAGTTCAAGGTCAGAATACGCACAGAGAGAAAAGTTAAATTTACGGTCGATTAACTCAGGTCAGAATTCCCCCCATAGAGTCTAGGGTTCATTAAGAACCCTATACAATCTAGGGTCCATTAACACCCCCATAGAGTATAGGGTCCATTAAGACCCCCATAGAGTCTAGGGTTCATTAAGAACCCTATAGTATCTAGGGTCCATTAAGACCCCCATAGAGTCTAGGGTTCATTAACACCCCCATAGAGTCTAGGGTTCATAAACACCCCCATAGAGTCTAGGGTTCATTAACACCCCCATAGAGTCTAGGGTTCATTAACACCCCCATAGAGTCTAGGGTCCATTAAGACCCCCATAGAGTCTAGGGTCCATTAAGACCCCCATAGAGTCTAGGGTTCATTATTAACACCCCCATAGAGTCTAGGGTCCATTATTAACACCCCCATAGAGTCTAGGGTCCATTAAGACCCCCATAGAGTCTAGGGTTCATTATTAACACCCCCATAGAGTCTAGGGTTCATTATTAACACCCCCATAGAGTCTAGGGTCCATTATTAACACCCCCATAGAGTCTAGGGTTCATTAACACCCCCATAGAGTCTAGGGTTCATTAAGACCCCATAGAGTCTAGGGTTCATTATTAACACCCCCCATAGAGTCTAGGGTCCATTAAGACCCCCATAGAGTCTAGGGTTCATTATTAACACCCCCATAGAGTCTAGGGTCCATTAATAACACCCCCATAGAGTCTGGGGTTCATTAACACCCCCATAGAGTCTAGGGTCCATTATTAACACCCCCATAGAGTCTAGGATCCATTAAGTCAAATGGAGTGAATTAAAAATAATCTCATTGTTCTTTTTTCATTCATTTGGCAATTTTCTCTTGAACGATATGATCTATTAGCAATGGTGTGGTACTGTATGTCTGCTGTCTTGCAAGCTCTGACCCAACTCTGTGGTACTGTATGTCTGCTGTCTTACAAGCTCTGACCCAACTCTGTGGTACTGTATGTCTGCTGTCTTGCAAGCTCTGACCCAACTCTGTGGTACTGTATGTCTGCTGTCTTACAAGCTCTGACCCAACTCTGTGGTACTGTATGTCTGCTGTCTTACAAACTCTGACCCAACTATGTGGTACTGTATGTCTGCTGTCTTACAAGCTCTGACCCAACTTTGCTATTTTGGCGTTTATTTTTTCTTGCATCAAATGTATCCCCTTATAATTTTTTTATGATCGACAAGAACTTTTGAACATCAAATCAGCAGTTACTAACTTCAATTCCGAATTCAACTTCAACCGAGTTTAACCGACTTCAACCGAGTTCTGGTCTCTTTGTGTAATTCCGACCCAATGTTTTGGGCTATCCAACAGGAAACGGTCTGGGGGGGAAAAAGGTAGGAGAGGGGAAGCCACCTCCTCCCTCCGTTCTATTGGCCGATGTATAGTCTCTTGATAATGAGATGTATGATCTCTGATTGTGGATTTAATGTCAACGGGACTCTCATAACTGTAATATGATCTGCCTAGTTCTGAAACATGGCTTTCGGACAAGACACCCACCATGGCTTAATCCCATAGAAAATCTGTGGAGGGAGCTGAAGGTTCGAGTTGCCAAACGTCAGCCTTTAAACCTTAATGACTTGGAGAAGATCTGCAAAGAGGAGTGGGACAAAATCCCTCCTGAAATGTGTGCAAACCTGGTGACCAACTACAAGAAACGTCTGACCTCTGTGATTGCCAACAAGGGTTTTGCCACCAAGAACTAAGTCATGTTTTGCAGAGGGGTCAAATACTTATTTCCCTCATTAAAATGCAAATCAATTTATAACATTTTAGACATGCGTTTTTCTAGATTTTTTTTGTTGTTATTCTGTCTTTCACTGTTCAAATAAACCTACCATTTAAATTACAGACGGATAATTTCTTTGTCAGTGGGCAAATGTACAAAATCAGCAGGGGATCAAATACTTGTTTCCCTCACTGTAGGTGTTCTTGGGCACAGGGACTATGATGGTCTGCTGCTTAAAACATGTAGGTATTACAGACTCGGTCAGGGAGAGCTTGAACATGTCAGTGAAGACACTTGCCAGTTGGTCAGCGCATACTCAGAGTACACGTCCTGGTAATCCGTCTGACCCTGAGGCCTTGTGAATGTTGACCTAAGTAAAGGTTTTACTCACATCGACCTATGGAGAGTGCGATCACACAGTCGTCCGGAACAGCTGATGCTCTCATGCATGCTTCAGTGTTGCTTGCCTCGAAACGAGCATAGAAGTAGTTTAGCTCGTCTGGCAGGCTCGTGTCACTAAGCAGCTCTCGGATGTGCTTCCCTTTGTAGTCCGTATTATCCCATTATCATCAGGAGTCCAAAGCACTGTGTTTCCTGCCTCCTGTACTGGACTATCTCTCCCTAACAGTTTACTATTTATCTATTTCCTTGTTTGTAAAATGAAAAGTAGTGTGGTGGTGAAATAGGACGTGTGTTCGTTTTGTTTTACAATTGTCTGTCTGTGTGTGTGTGTGTGTGTGTGTGCGTGTGTGTGTGTGTGTGTGTGTGTGTGTGTGTGTCCACAGCCTGAGGAGTATGGGCAGGAGGCCATGGAAGGAGAGCCACAGGGAGATCAGCAGGAGGGAGAGACATATGATGAGAACCAGCAGGTAAGTGGGACACACACACACACACACATACACACACACACACACACACACACACACACACACACACTAGAGCCGTGAATATTAAGCCCGAGCCCTACCCAGGCGTGATTGCTTCTGCCAATTTTAAGGCCCGGCCCTGCCCAAAACCCAAAATATTTGAGTAAATCCACTCGCTCCCTGTGCTCAGCTCGCTCTGTGTGCTCTCTGCTCATGGCGCTCTCAGTCTGTGAGTATCCATAGCAACGGCTCCTCAATGAAGAGGCAGGAGAGAGCAGTGAGCTGGAAGCTACATTTCATCACTATAAAAATCAAGGAACATGATGCTTTTCTGTGAAATAATCTTCTTTCTGTGAAGCACTTCTGACACCATGCTATGATCTTAGTCAGATAAGATTGACTGTACTGAGCAGCAGAGCATGAGCAAATGAGCTTCAAAATGTTAGTGATGAATTTAGTGATACCCGAGCCCTAACCCAATGTATAATATCTGGGTTGGGTAAGCAGAGCCCTAACCCAATGTATAATATCTGGGTCGGGTAAGCAGAGCCCTAACCCAATGTGTAATATCTGGGTCCTGTCGGGCTTGGGTCGGGTAAGCAGAGCCCTAACCCAAAGTATAATATCTGGGCCCAGTCGGGCTTGGGTCGGGTAAGCAGATCCCTAACCCAATGTATAATATCTGGGCCCAGTCGGGCTTGGGTCGGGTAAGCAGAGCCCTAACCCAAAGTATAATATCTGGGCCCAGTCTGGTTTGGGTCGGGTAAGCAGAGCCCTAACCCAATGTATAATATCTGGGCCCAGTCGGGCTTGGGTCGGGTAAGCAGAGCCCTAACCCAATGTATAATATCTGGGCCCTGTCGGGCTTGGGTCGGGTAAGCAGAGCCCTAACCCAATGTATAATATCTGGGTCGGGTAAGCAGAGCCCTAACCCAATGTATAATATCTGGGTCGGGTAAGCGGAGCCCTAACCCAATGTATAATATCTGGGTCGGGTAAGCAGAGCCCTAACCCAATGTATAATATCTGGGTCCTGTCGGGCTTGGGTCGGGTAAGCAGAGCTCTAATACACACACACACACACACACACACACACACACACACATAGTGTCAGGGGTAATGTGTTACAGAAAATCGTTACGTGATAATATTACTTTCATGCGTAATGGAGTATTATAACGCGTTACTGCCTTTAAATATTACCATTTTATTACCGCTACATTTTCTAGTAACGTACCCGCTACTTTCAGAAAGCATTTCCTTTCCAGGCTCGGTGTTTCCCTGATTCAATCTCCACTTGTTTCCTCATTTAGTTATCAAGCGAGAGCGGAGAGAAAAAACAGTTTGGAGAATGTGATGACAGTATGTTCATAAAAATGGAAAAAAGGCGCAACACTTTTCTTTGCCATTGGTTGCTTCTGTTATAGCAAATACTTATTCGTCCAGATGATCCATTTTCACAACATATTGTGTAGAGACAGAAAGGGAATTGTTGTATTTCGATGGTTGACATTACAGAAAGGTAGGCCGATATTTTCTCGTAATGAAAAAACAGCGCTTGTAGTCTACATTTCATGAGCGCATATGAAGTTGTCTTGTGTCGTGGAGTGGCTACGTGCGGATTCTCGTATAGGCTAATCTTTCCCGCAAATGTAGCCTACTCCAAAATTCGGAATTAAATACAGCACATCAGACTACACCATTTAGGTAATAAACGTTGTGACCAAGATATTTCTGATGTGGTTGAAGATTCTTTTCAAATTAATTTAGTGACATATGGTGCCTACATTTGGTAGAGAGCACACGGCACGCCTTCACTCTCTCCGACAGTCAAACAAAACCGTTTCGAGTTTTTAAAAACAACTTTTGTTCCATGTAATGCGTAATATGGAATAAACGACTTTATCAAGCAACGAATCCAAACTACACACACACACACACACACACACACACACACACACACACACACACACACACACTAGGACTAGGTCAAATTCGTGTAAAATACTTGCACTTGGTTTGTCTCAGGGTTTTGCACTTTTGGGACTATTCCATTTGTTGCTATTGTACCGGGGAAACTAAACAGTAGAACTCTGTGAGTTGGCGCTTGGTCTCTCTCTCAATAGGTTTAGACATTTTTTTATATTTCGTATACATTAACAGTCAAAGTTTGGACCTAAGGTACAATATTAATTCCAGGGTTTTTCTTTATTTTGGACTATTTTCTACATTGTAGAATAATAGTGAAAACAAACGATGAAACTACACGTATGGAATCATGTAGTAGTGTTAAACAAATCAAAATATATTTTATATTTGAGATTCTTCAAAGTAGCCACCCTTTGCCTTGATGACAGCTTTGCACACTCTGTCAAATGCCAGATAGACAGGCGGGCACAGCCCCTCCAATATGGTGTGTGTGTGTGTGTGTGTGTGTGTGTGTGTGTGTGTGTGTGTGTGTGTGTGTCTCAGTGGTTGAGACAGATGGTTATTTTGGGAAGGCAGCTCTCAAGGGCAAAACAAACTGTCCTGAATGGATTCATTTCTCAAGGGCAAAAAAACACAGAGTACCGAATCAATTCATCTGGAACCTGAGAATCAGCAGGGAACCAATGACGAATCAAATAATCTCAATGGAGTCATCTTAAACGAACGGTTCAGAACCAATTCAGTGGTTTATTAACTGTGATGTTCTCCTGCCCTACATGAATATTTGACTCCATTAAACTCCTTTCTGTTTAACGCAAATGACTCCTGTAATATTACACTGTAAAATATCATGAAGGAGGGAGGTATGTATTCCATATTCCTCCCTATCCTTCCTCATCTCTCTCTATTTCTCCATTTTCCAGCTCATTCTTTATCTCCATCCTTGTCTCTCTTCTCTTTCTCTCTTTCTCTCTCAACCTCCACCATCCCCCTATTGCGCTCGCCTCCTCCCCCTTCTCCTCCGTCTCCACGTCTCTCCCTCTCTCTCTGTCTCTCTCTCTCTCTCCCTCTCTCTCTCTCTGTCTCTCTCTCCCTCTCCCTCTCTCTCTCTCTCTCTCTCCCTCTCTCTCTCTCTCTCACTCTTTTTAGCTGAACGGGGTGTGGTGGTGATGACATCAGAGTTGCAATGCATTATGGGTAGTGTCAGAGGATTCCCTGCGTTGCTGTAAACAACATGGAGCCTTTCTGTACAGCTGATCTGCCTGAGGGGGTGGGCAACTCCAGTCCTCGTGAGCCTGATTGGTGTCACAGTTTTACCTCCAGGTCCCCAGCTAACACACCTGACTCCAATAATCACCTAATCGCGATCTTCAGTTTAGAATATGACTTGATTAATCAGCTGTGTTTGCTAGAGATGGAGAAAAATGGTAACACCAATCAGGCAGTCGAGGACTGGAGTCGCCCACCCCTGATCTAAACACAGCAGACACAGTGAGAATGTGGATGTAACATGTGTCCCATCAATAACCACACATTCTTTTCCATAGATAAATGACTTCAAGGCATCATTATATGAGTAGCAGTGTCTGTTAATAACATGAAGATGTTAGAGCTAGTGTACTAATGAGAGGATGCTACTAATACGTCTGTTCTCTGCTGTTTCCTTGGAGCAGCTTTAATAGTTTACGTTAGCTAGTGCTGCCCTCTGGTGGATAAATTGAAAGTATTGACACTGGGCTGAAGCTGATAATATTGTCAGCGGTCGGTCGGGAGTCGCGGTCGGTCGGGAGTCGCGGTCGGTCGGGAGTCGCGGTCGGTCGGGAGTCGCGGTCGGTTGGGAGTCCCGGTCGGTCGGGACTCAAACCCGACTCCGGTCAAAGAGATCTGAAGAGGAGGTTGCTAGATGTTGTGTTTGAGTTCTCTCTAACGTTGTACTAGTTATACTGTAGTGTATTGATCATTTTCCCCTGTCAGGTTAAAAAGAGGACATTGTGTCCTTATTGCCAGGTTGTCTTCATGTGATTTGTCTCATTAGATCACTCTGGACGAGAGCTTTTCTGATGAGATCCAACAACTCCACTTATGTCTGTTTCTTCCATAATTCTGCTTATGTGAACTCTGTATCTGTCCCAAATAGAACCCTGTGAAGGGAATAGGGACACAGAAACTGTGTCTCTCTCTCTCCTCTCTATTTAAATACTGTCTCCCTCTCTGAGCTCTGTCTCTCTCTCTCTGAGCTCTGTCTCTCTCTCCTCTCTATTTAAATACTGTCTCCCTCTCTGAGCTTGGTCTCTCTCTCTCTGAGCTCTGTCTCTCTCTCTCTATTTAAATACTGTCTCCCTCTCTCTGAGCTCTGTCTCTCTCCTCTCTATTTAAATACTGTCTCCCTCTCTCTGAGCTCTGTCTCTCTCTCCTCTCTATTTAAATACTGTCTCCCTCTCTGAGCTCTGTCTCTCTCTCTCTAAGCTATGTCTCTCTCTCTCTGAGCTCTCTCTCCTCTCTATTTAAATAATGTATCTCTCTCTCTGAGCTCTGTCTCTCTCTCTCTGAGCTCTGTCTCTCTCTCCTCTCTATTTAAATAATGTCTCTCTCTCTCTGAGCTCTGTCTCTCTCTCCTCTCTATTTAAATACTGTCTCCCTCTCTCTGAGCTCTGTCTCCCTCTCCCTCTCTCTGAGCTCTGTCTCTCTCTCCTCTCTATTTAAATAATGTCTCCCTCTCTCTGAGCTCTGTCTCTCTCTCCTCTCTATTTAAACACTGTCTCCCTCTCTGAGCTCTGTCTCTCTCCTCTCTATTTAAATACTGTCTCCCTCTCTCTGAGCTCTGTCTCTCTCTCCTCTCTATTTAAATACTGCCTCCCTCTCTCTGAGCGCTGTCTCTCTCTCCTCTCTATTTAAATACTGTCTCCCTCTCTCTGAGCTCTGTCTCTCTCTCTCTATTTAAATACTGTCTCCCTCTCTCTGAGCTCTCTCTCTCTCTCTCTCTCTCTATTTAAATAATGTCTCTCTCTCTCTGAGCTCTGTCTCTCTCTCCTCTCTATTTAAATACTGTCCCTCTCTCTGAGCTCTGTGTCTCTCTCTTCTCTCCAAGGAGCAGGGCCAGGACTACGAACAAGAAGCATAAAAGCCATCACTGCAAATCTCCATCCAACCAGCAGCACAATTTATTACAACAAAAAGGACAAACACCGAAAGTACCACAATAATACAAATCTAATCCTGTTGCAAAAAAACAAAAACAAAAAAAAACACAAAGCAAGAATTCCACCTGAGAAAAAATGTTCTTCCTTCGTCTTGAAGACGAATCTTTTATGATAATCGATGCTATATTGTAAATGTCATGTTACTGCTGTAATGTGTTGGGTCGTGTAGTTGTTTCTTGAGGTGTAGAAGAGCCGCCCGCTGTCTCGAGTCTCGTTTCCTTGATTCCCTCCCAATGGAACGAGACCCCCGGACCAGGCCTATGGCTTGTGACCATAGAAATACAATCCATAGAACAGGCCTCCCCATTCAAGACTGGACTCTATTTCTATGCGTGTGACTCTTTGTGTGTTTCTGTATTTATAAATGTGAGATAATAATAGGTGTATTTTTCTCATCTTCCAACAACGACGTTGGGAGCGAAAGAAAATTATAAATCCGGTTGCAAACAGATATGACTACTACCAATAATATTCTATAAGTGTGTACAATGTCTGTTTGTGGGTTCTCTCTTTTGGATTTACTTTTGGAGCACGTTTA
>NC_048578.1:39175771-39245771 GCF_013265735.2 Oncorhynchus mykiss
GCTGTTTTTCAGTCTCTCGGTCCCAGCTTTGATGCACCTGTGCTGACCTCGCCTTCTGGATGATAGCGGGGTGAACAGGCAGTGGCTCGGGTGGTTGTTGTCTTTATGGCCTTCCTGTGACATCGGGTGGTGTAGGTGTCCTGGAGGGCAGGTAGTTAGCCCCCGGTGATGCGTTGTGCAGACTTCACTACCCTCTGGAGAGCCTTACGGTTGTGGGCGGAGCAGTTGCCGTACCAGGCGGTGATACAGCCCGACAGGATGCTCTCGATTGTGCATCTGTAGAAGTTTGTGAGTGCTTTTGGTGACAAGCCGAATTTCTTCAGCTTCCTGAGGTTGAAGAGGCGCTGCTGCGCCTTCTTCACGATGCTGTCTGTGTGGGTGGACCAATTCAGTTTGTCCGTGATGTGTACGCCGAGGAACTTAAAACTTACTACCCTCTCCACTACTGTTCCATCGATGTGGATAGGGGGGTGTTCCCTCTGCTGTTTCCTGAAGTCCACAATCATCTCCTTAGTTTTGCTGACGTTGAGTGTGAGGTTATTTTCCTGACACCACACTCCGAGGGCCCTCACCTCCTCCCTGTAGGCCGTCTCGTCGTTGTTGGTAATCAAGCCTACCACTGTTGTGTCGTCCGCAAACTTGATGATTGAGTTGGAGGCGTGCGTGGCCACGCAGTCGTGGGTGAACAGGGAGTACAGGAGAGGGCTCAGGACGCACCCTTGTGGGGCACCAGTGTTGGGGCCCCGCCTTGGGGCAGCCCGTCAGGAAGTCCAGTACCCAGTTGCACAGGGCGGGGTCGAGACCCAGGGTCTCGAGCTTGATGACGAGCTTGGAGGGCACTATGGTGTTAAATGCAGAGTTGTAGTCGATGAACAGCATTCTCACATAGGTATTCCTCTTGTCCAGATGGGTTGGGGCAGTGTGCAGTGTGGTTGAGATTGCATCGTCTGTGGACCTATTTGGGCGGTAAGCAAATTGGAGTGGGTCTAGGGTGTCAGGTAGGGTGGAGGTGATATGGTCATTGACTAGTCTCTCAAAGCACTTCATGATGACGGAAGTGAGTGCTACGGGCGGTAGTCGTTTAGCTCAGTTACCTTAGCTTTCTTGGGAACAGGAACAATGGTGGCCCTCTTGAAGCATGTGGGAACAGCAGACTGGGATAGGGATCGATTGAATATGTCCGTAAACACACCAGCCAGCTGGTCTGCGCATGCTCTGAGGGCGCGGCTGGGGATGCCGTCTGGGCCTGCAGCCTTGCGAGGGTTGACACGTTTAAATGTTTTACTCACGTCGGCTGCAGTGACGGGGAGTCTGCATGTTTTGGTTGCGGGCCGTGTCAGTGGCACTGTAGGACCAGAGAGACAGAGATATAGAAACCACAGTGACATGAGGACAGAGGACCAGAGAGACAGAGATAGAAACCACAGTGACATGAGGACAGAGGACCAGAGAGACAGAGATAGAAACCACAGTGACATGGGGACAGAGGACCAGAGAGACAGAGATAGAAACCACAGTGACATGAGGACAGAGGACCAGAGAGATAGAGATAGAAACCACAGTGACATGAGGACAGAGGACCAGAGAGACAGAGATAGAAACCACAGTGACATGAGGACAGAGGACCAGAGAGACAGAGATATAGAAACCACAGTGACATGAGGACAGAGGACAAGAGGACCAGAGAGACAGAGATAGAAAACATCGTGGCCTCTTTTTAGAAGTCGTTTGAAGGGCTGAAGGGCTGAAGGGCTCCACTCAATCAGCAGCCAAGGGAGTCACACAGCAGGCAGGTAATGGTGTGGCGCTAGAGCTGTTAGCTACATTAGACCTACAGTACAGTGTCAGAGAACTCAACTTTAGTCATATCCATGTAGAATGTCAACTAATTCTGCTGTGCATGCACTGAGATAATTACCAATTAGATAATTACCAATTAGATAATTACCAATTAGATAATTAATAATTAGATCATTAGATAATTACAATGAGATAATTACCAATTAGATAATTAATAATTAGATCATTAGATAATTACAATGAGATAATTACCAATTATATAATTAATAATTAGATCATTAGATAATTACAATGAGATAATTACCAATGAGATAATTACAATGAGATAATTACCAATTAGATAACTAATAATTAGATCATTAGATAATTGCAATGAGATAATTACCAATTAGATAATTAATAATTAGATCATTAGATAATTACAATGAGATAATTACCAATTATATAATTAATAATTAGATCATTAGATAATTACAATGAGATAATTACCAATTAGATAATTAATAATTAGATCATTAAATAATTACAATGAGATAATTACCAATTATATAATTAATAATTAGATCATTAGATAATTACAATGAGATAATTACCAATGAGATAATTAATAATTAGATCATTACCAATGAGATAATTACCAATTAGATAATTACCAATGAGATAATTAATAATTAGTTCATTACCAATGAGATAATTAATAATTAGATAATTACCAATGAGATAATTACCAATTAGATAATTACCAATGAGATTATTAATAATTAGATAATTACCAATGAGATAATTACCAATGAGATAATTACCAATTAGATAATTACAAATTAGATAATTAATAATTAGATAATTACCAATGAGATAATTCATAATTAGATCATTAAAACTTTAGTCGTATCCATTTTTAAATGTATTTATTTCACCTTTATTTAACCAGGTAGGCTAGTTGAGAACAAGTTCTCATTTACAACTGCGACCTGGCCAAGATAAAGCATAGCAGTGTGAACAGACAACAACACAGAGTTACACATGGAGTAAACAATAAACAAGTCAATAACACAGTAGAAAAAGAAACAAGGAGTCTATATACATTGTGTGCAAAAGGCATGAGGAGGTAGGCGAATAATTACAATTTAGCAGATTAACACTGGAGTGATAAATTATCAGATGGTCATGTACAGGTAGAGATATTGGTGTGCAAAAGAGCAGAAAAGTAAATAAATAAAAACAGTATGGGGATGAGGTAGGTAAATTGTGTGGGCTATTTACCGATAGACTATGTACAGCTGCAGCGATCGGTTAGCTGCTCAGATAGCAGATGTTTAAAGTTGGTGAGGGAGATAAAAGTCTCCAACTTCAACGATTCGTTCCAGTCACAGGCAGCAGAGAACTGGAAGGAAAGGCGACCAAATTAGGTGTTGGCTTTAGGGATGATCAGTGAGATACACCTGCTGGAGCGAGTGCTACGGGTGGGTGTTGCCATCGTGACCAGTGAACTGAGATAAGGCGGAGCTTTACCTAGCATGGACTTGTAGATGACCTGGAGCCAGTGGGTCTGGCGACGAATATGTAGCGAGGACCAGCCGACTAGAGCATACAGGTCGCAGTGGTGGATGGTATAAGGTGCTTTAGTAACAAAACGGATGTCACTGTGATAAACTGCATCCAGTTTGCTGAGTAGAGTATTGGAAGCTATTTTGTAGATGACATTGCCGAAGTCGAGGATCGGTAGGATAGTCAGTTTTACTAGGGTAAGTTTGGCGGCGTGAGTGAAGGAGGATTTGTTGCGGAATAGAAAGCCGACTCTAGATTTGATTTTAGATTGGAGATGTTTGATATGAGTCTGGAAGGAGAGTTTACAGTCTAGCCAGACACCTAGGTACTTATAGGTGTCCACATATTCTAGGTCGGAACCATCCAGGGTGGTGATGCTAGTCGGGCGTGCGGGTGCAGGCAGCGAATGGTTGAAAAGCATGCATATGGTTTTACTAGCGTTTAAGAGCAGTCGGAGGCCACGGAAGGAGTGTCGTATGGCATTGAAGCTCGTTTGGAGGTTAGATAGCACAGTGTCCAAAGAAGGGCCAGAAGTATACAGAATGGTGTCGTCTGCGTAGAGGTGAATCAGGGAATCGCCCGCAGCATGAGAAACATCATTGATATATACAGAGAAAAGAGTCGGCCCGAGAATTGAACCCTGTGGCACCCCCATAGAGACTGCCAGAGGCCCGGACAGAAGGGATGTCATTAATTCTGCTGTGCATGCAATGAGATAATTACCAATTAGATAATCAATAATTAGATAATTACCAATGAGATAATTAATAATTAGATAATTACCAATTAGATAATTAATAATTAGATAATTACCAATGAGATAATTAATAATTAGATCATTAAATAATTACATTGAGATAATTACCAATGAGATATTACTAATTAGATCATTAAATAATTACAATGATATAATTATCAATTAGATAATTACCAATTAGATCATTACTAATTAGATAATTGCCATTTAGATAATTACTAATTAGATAATCAGATAATTACAATGGTATAATTACATTGAGATAATGACCAATTAAATAATTACTAATTAGATCATTAGCAATTAGATCATTACTAATTAGATAATTGCCAATTAGATATTTACCAATTAGATATTTACTAATTAGATAATTAGATAATAACAATGATATAATTGCCATGATATAATTTACATTGAGATAATTACCAATTAGATAATAACTAATTAGATCATTAGATAATTCAAATTAGAAAATTACTCATTAGATCATTAGATAATTACTAATTAGATAATTACGATTGCACACCCACCTCATTATTTGCTCGATGTTTTTAGTTGATGTTTCAAACTGGAGGATCATTCAAAACAAAAACACATTGTCTGCACCCTGGAAATAGTACTCACTCCATGACCCTATCTGTAAAGTTCAACAGCTTAGATAATATCCATAACCCAACCTGTAAAGTTCAACAGCTTAGATAATATCCATGACCCTACCTGTAAAGTTATATCCTACCTGTAAAGTTCAACAGCTTAGATAATATCCATAACCTACCTGTAAAGTTCAACAGCTTAGATAATATCCATAACCTACCTGTAAAGTTATATCCTACCTGTAAAGTTCAACAGCTTAGATAATATCCATAACCTACCTGTAAAGTTCTATCCTACCTGTAAAGTTCAACAGCTTAGATAATATCCATAACCCTATCTGTAAAGTTCAACAGCTTAGATAATATCCATGAACCTACCTTTAAAGTTAAACAGCTTAGATAATATCCATGACCCTACCTGTAAAGTTATATCCTACCTGTAAAGTTCAACAGCCTAGATAATATCCATGACCCTACCTGTAAAGTTCAACAGCTTAGATAATATCCATAACCCTACCTGTAAAGTTCAACAGCTTAGATAATATCCATAACCCTACCTGTAAAGTTATATCCTACCTGTAAAGTTCAACAGCTTAGATAATATCCATTACCATACCTGTAAAGTTCAACAGCTTAGATAATATCCATAACCCTACCTGTAAAGTTCAACAGCTTAGATAATATCCATAACCCTACCTGTAAAGTTCAACAGCTTAGATAATATCCATGACCCTACCTGTAAAGTTCAACAGCTTAGATAATATCCATAACCTACCTGTAAAGTTATATCCTACCTGTAAAGTTATATCCTACCTGTAAAGTTCAACAGCTTAGATAATATCCATAACCTACCTGTAAAGTTATATCCTACCTGTAAAGTTATATCCTACCTGTAAAGTTCAACAGCTTAGATAATATCCATAACCCTACCTGTAAAGTTATATCCTACCTGTAAAGTTTATTATCTGTGTCTCAAGTCAGTGAACACAAATGTTACATTATAAGTGCTTTATAAAGTGTTGAAATAATCATTCTTTTAATCTGTGAAGTTGGCCTGGATTGCTTTTGAATATCATTCCTCCTGTGCCAGAAAATCCTAATTCATACAGCAGTCTGTGAAAATCTATTTTGAGTGGAAAGGATTTTAAAAAATTCACTAAACCCTTAGCTAATCTTCAGTCTTGTTGAAGGAGAATGTTGGGTAACACTATTTGAAGCATAAACCATGATATGACAGCTGACATAATGTGTCATAACCTGTCATGACATTGTCATAACAGAAGCATGTGTCTACTACATAGTTAATGTGTTGCTGTCCAGGCTTATCCTCCAAGGAAACAATCAACATGTCCAGGCCTCTCAGGAGTCCTCCAAGGCAACAACCTACATAGGTACAGTACACACACACACACACACACACACACACACACACACACACACACACACACACACACACACACACACACACACACACACACACACACACACACACACACACACACACACACACACACACGCACGCGTGGACACAAAAATCACAACATCAGAACATTTTATCGTGTGTCACGCCCTGACCATAGAGAGCTTTTTATTCTCTATGTTGGTTAGGTCGGGGTGTGACTAGGGTGGGACATCTAGGTGAATATATTTCTATGTTGGCCTGGCATGGTTCCCAATCAGAGGCAGCTGTTTATCGTTGTCTCTGATTGGGGATCATATTTAGGCAGCCATTTCCCCTTTGTGTTTTGTGGGATCTTGACTATGGATAGTTGCCTATTAGCACTATTGTTAGCTTCACATTTCATTTTGAGAGTTATTGTTTTTGTTTGGCTGTGAGTTTCACTTAGAAATAAAAACATTTCGTTTTGAGATTTATTGTTTTGTTTGGCTGTGAGTTTCACCTAGAAATACAAATATGTGGAACCCAGATCAAGCTTGTCATGGTAATTTCCTGTATTACTAAGTGAAAGGAGAGTTTACAAACCACACACAAGTCAGAGTTATACTTTAAACTCCATATTTTAATAATATGGGCTTTACCATGTCAATTCTAGATACCTCCATCTCAAGTACACCCCCTCCCCCTCCATCTCAAGTACACCCCCCCCCCCCCCTCCATCTCAAGTACACCCCCTCCCCCTCCATCTCAAGTACACCCTGGCACTCCAGATTGAATTCACGAATCGTAAAATGTCTAGCTAGTAATATGTTATTTTAACAAGCTACCAAGAGGTTGCATAGCAACAGCATCAACTTCCGGTAAAGAGGTGAAGCACTAGTACACTCAACTGAAAGTGAAAGGATACCGTTAGTTTACAGTATATTAAAATGAACTAATATTATATAGTGTGTAGTATATATTCATTTAGTATGTAGTATACAGTATGTTAGTATGGGTATTCAACACAGCTCAGGTTTGCAAAGCTCTTCGAGACTTACCCAGAAAGACTCAGAGCTGTAATCACTGCCAAAGCGGATTCTAACATGTATTGTCTCAGGGGTGTGGATACTTATGTAAATTAGATATTTTTGTATTTAATTCTTAATTAATACATTTGAGAAAAAAAACAAAATAAATATAATTTAACTTGGTCATTTTCTCAGATTTTATTTTATTTTTTTCATTCATTTTGAATTCACGCTGTAACACAACAACATGTGGATTGAGTGAAGGGGTATGACTACTTTCTGAAGGCACTGTATCTCACTACATTAGGCGCTTTATCCATTTATCATGCAAATAAACTGTTGCTGAGGGGTTGTTTAACAGATGCACTATCATCACTATCGTCATCGCTATGATAACAGTGTTTTGGGGAATCAGCCTCCCGATGAGCTGTCGTTTATTTCAGCTCTCCTCACTCACACTCCTCCCTCCCTCCCGCCCTCCCTCCCTCCCTCCCTCCCATCACGGCAACGGTCGCTAGGCAACAGAATTCAGAGTTCTGTGAGGTGGCCAGGGATTGGCTGAGACCTTGGAAAGTGATACAGTGAGGATACTGCCTGTGGAACATTGGAACACGGTGTTCTGGCTAAGCTTGTGGCCCCCAAGAAACGCTGCTGCTGCTGCTGCCTACACAACGTATTGATGCCCGTGGAAATTATAAAGCTTGGCTTAGTTTTTATTGGTAAAGCATAGCTAGTTTATCACGTGCATGTTTCCACATAACACAATTATTTGTTGATTTGCTGAAGGGAGTGTTGAATCAAATCAAATAACATTTTATTTGTCACATACTTTGTAAACAACAGGTGGAATGCTGACGGGTCCTTTAAAAATGTAAGATAAAAAAAAAAATACAAAAATAGTAACACAAGGAATAAATACACAGATACTCACTTATAACAATAACGAGTAAAAATAACATGGCTATATACAGGAAGTAGAAAATAACATGGCTATATACAGGAAGTAGAAAATAACATGGCTATATGCAGGAAGTAGAAAATAACATGGCTATATACAGGAAGTAGAAAATAACATGGCTATATACAGGAAGTAGAAAATAACATGGCTATATACAGGAAGTAGAAAATAACATGGCTATATACAGGAAGTAAAAAATAACATGGCTATATACAGGAAGTAGAAAATAACACGGCTATATACAGGAAGTAGAAAATAACATGGCTATATACAGGGAGTAGAAAATAACATGGCTATATACAGGAAGTAGAAAATAACATGGCTATATACAGGAAGTAGAAAATAACATGGCTATATACAGGAAGTAGAAAATAACATGGCTATATACAGGAAGTAGAAAATAACACGGCTATATACAGGAAGTAGAAAATAACATGGCTATATACAGGAAGTAAAAAATAACATGGCTATATACAGGAAGTAGAAAATAACATGGCTATATACAGGAAGTAGAAAATAACATGGCTATATACAGGAAGTAAAAAATAACATGGCTATATACAGGAAGTAGAAAATAACATGGCTATATACAGGAAGTAGAAAATAACACAGCTATATACAGGAAGTAGAAAATAACATGGCTATATACAGGAAGTAGAAAATAACATGGCTATATACAGGAAGTAGAAAATAACATGGCTATATACAGGAAGTAGAAAATAACATGGCTATATACAGGAAGTAGAAAATAACATGGCTATATACAGGGAGTACCAGTACCAAGTCAATGTGAAGGGGTAAGAGGTAATGGAGGTAGCTATGTACATATGAGTAGGGATAAAGTGACTAGACAACAGGATAGATAATAGACAGTAGCAGCAGCGTATGTGGTGAGCGGGAAAGTGTGTCTGTGTGTGTGTGTGTGTGTGTGTGTGTGTGTGTGTGTGTGTGTATGTGTGTGTGTGTGTGTGTGTGTTGGGGTGACAGTGTAAGTACACCATATATACAGCAGTATGTGGACACCCCTTCAAATGAGTGAATTCTATTTCAGCCACACCCACTACTGACAGGTGTATAAAATCCAGCACACACCCATGCAATCTCCATAGACAAACTTTCACAGTAGAATGGCCTTAATGAAGAGCTCAGTGACTTTCAGTTTAAACTGGTAGGCCACATAAGTTCACAGAACGTGATGGCCAAGTGCTGTAGTGCGTAAACATTGTCTGTCCTCGGTTGCAACACTCACTACCGAGTTCCAGACTGCCTCTGGGAGCAACGCCAGCAAAATAACTGTTAGTCGGGACCTTAATGAAATGGGTTTTCATGGCAGAGCAGCTGCATACAAGTCTAAGATCACCATGTGCAATGCCAAGCGTCGGCTGGAGTGGTGTAAAGCTTGTCACG
This sequence comes from Oncorhynchus mykiss, assembly GCF_013265735.2. Lineage (NCBI taxonomy): Eukaryota > Metazoa > Chordata > Actinopteri > Salmoniformes > Salmonidae > Oncorhynchus > Oncorhynchus mykiss. The sequence goes on from NC_048578.1 coordinate 39,185,244, forward strand.
CTTGGACTCCGGAGCAGTGGAAATACATTCTCTGGAGTGTTGAATCACGCTTCACCATCTGGCAGGCCGAAGGATGAATCTGGATTTGGTGGATGCCAGGAGAACGCTGCCGCACCCAATGCATAGTGCCAACTGTAACGTTTGGTGGAGGAGGAATAATGGTCTGGGGCTATTTTTCATGGTTCGGGCCCCTTAGTTCCAGTGAAGGGAAATCTTAATGCTACAGCATACAATGACATTCTAGACAGGCCCTTCATGTTTCATCATGACAATGCCCCCGTGCACAAAGTGAGGTTGAAATGTTTTGTCGAGATCGGTGTGGAAGAACTTGACTGTCCTGCACAGAGCCCTGACCTCAACCCCATCAAACACCTTTGGGATGAATTGGAACGCCGACTGCGAGCCAGGCCTTATCGCCCAACATCAGTGCCTGACCACACTAATGCTCCTATGGCTGAATGGAAGCAAGTCCCCGCAGCAATGTTCCAACATCTAGTGGAAAGCCTTCCCAGAAGAGTGGAGGCTGTTATAGCAGCAATGTTCCAACATCTAGTGGAAAGCCTTCCCAGAAGAGTGGAGGCTGTTATAGCACCAAAGGGGGGACCAACTCCATATTAATGCCCATGATTTTGGAATGAGGTGTTCGACGAACAGGCGTCCACATAGGTTTGGTCATGTGAGTGTATCTGTGAGTGTGTGGGTAGAGTTGAGTTTGTGTACATAGAGTCATAGAGAGTTAGTGCAAGAAAGGGTCAATGCAGATAGTCCGGGTAGCCATTTGATGAGCTATTTAGCAGTCTTGTTTAGCAGTCAGATGGCTCGGGGGTAGAGGTGCCGTACCAGGCGGTGATGCAGCCAGTCAAGATGCTCTCAACGGTGCAGCTGTAGAACATTTTGAGGATCTGAGGGCCAATGCTATCTTTTCAACTTCCTGAGGGGGGAAAAGGCATTGCCGTGCCCTTTTCACAACTGTGTGGGGGTGTGTGGTGGACCGTGTTAATTCCTTAATGATGTGGACACAGAGAAACTTGAAGCTCTCGACCCACTCCACTACAACCTCATCGCGATGTGTGTGTGGGGGGGGGGGGGGGGGGGGCGTGCTCGCCCCTTCGTCTCCCGTAGTCTACGATCAGCTCCTTTTTTCTTGCTAACGTTGAGGGAGAGGTTGTCCTGGCACCACACTGCCAGGTTGTTTGACCTCCTCCCTGTAGGATGCCTTGTCGTCGTAGGTGATCAGGTCTTGGCTACACAGTCGTGGGTGAACAGAGAGTACAGGAGGGGACTAAGCACGCACCCCTGAGGGGCCTCGATGTTGATGGACAGCTTGGCGGATGTGTTGTTGCCTACCCTTACCACCCGTCAGAAAGTCCAGGATCCAGTTGTGGAGGGAGGCGTTCAGTCCGAGGGTCCTGAGAGATAAATAAAGACAAAGAGAGAGAGAAAGAGAAGAAGAGAGAGGAGCAGAGTGAGAGACAACACATGCAGACACAGGTTAGTCTGGAGGTGGTTCAGTACCATTCTGTAGCCACCAGCCCCATGACCCCACCCCAGGGGGCCGGCTCTGACGCCTTCATCTTCCCAGCAGCCTCTAGGAGTCTGGAGGTGGTTCAGTACCACTCTGTAGCCACCAGCCCCATGACCCCACCCCAGGGGGCCGGCTCTGACGCCTTCCTCTTCCCAGCAGCCTCTAGGAGTCTGGAGGTGGTTCAGTACCACTCTGTTGCCACCAGCCCTATGACCCCACCCCAGGGGGCCGGCTCTGACGCCTTCCTCTTCCAAGCAGCCTCTAGGAGTCTGGAGGTGGTTCAGTACCACTCTGTATCCACCAGCCCTATGACCCCATCCCAGGGGGCCGGCTCTGACGCCTTCCTCTTCCCAGCAGCCTCTAGGAGTCTGGAGGTGGTTCAGTACCACTCTGTAGCCACCAGCCCCATGACCCCACCCCAGGGGGGCGATGCCTTCCTCTTCCCAGCAGCCTCTAGGAGTCTGGAGGTGGTTCAGTACCACTCTGTAGCCACCAGCCCTATGACCCCTCCCCAGGGGGCCGGCTCTGACGCCTTCCTCTTCCCAGCAGCCTCTAGGAGTCTGGAGGTGGTTCAGTACCACTCTGTAGCCACCAGCCCTATGACCCCACCCCAGGGGGCCGATGCCTTCCTCTTCCCAGCAGCCTGTATGGAGCCGGGGGTGAAGACTAAAGATGCAGAGCTACAAGAGGGGCAGCAGCTGGAGTTCTGTTCTGTTGCCACAGCATCAATCACTTCAAACAACACCCCCATCGTCCTCGCTGCCTTCCCAGAGCTCAGCAGGAGAGAAGACGAGGAGAGGAAGGAGGAGAGGAGACGAGGAGAGGAAGGAGGAGAGGAGACGAGGAGAGGAAGGAGGAGAGAAGGGGAGGAGAGGACGGAGGAGAGGAGAGAGAAAGAGGGAAGGGACGAGAGGGAAACGACATCGGACCCTGTTGTAGTTACTCCTCGTCTGATGTTAGCCCCGGTACTGAAATGTAGCGCTCCGAAAGAGGAGGTGGCTGAAGAGACAAAGTCTCAGTCCAACATCCCTCCAGATAGCTCTGTTTACTCAGATCCTCAGACTGACGGACTCTGTCACAACTACGCTGGTGAACCAGAGGAGGTTAAAAGGAGAGGGCGACATGGGGCGACTGGGGACACCGTCGATCAAGAGATCACCATTCTGGTGACCCATCATGACCGCTTTGGAGTTGAGGAAGAAGAGGAGGAGGAGAGAAGGGAGGAGGAGAGAAGGGATACTATGTCATTTATTCACTGCACTGAGCCTGAAGGGTCTGTGGAGGTAGACAACAGTGAAGGGGTGAAAGTCCTTCCTCCAGTGCCCCAAAACAGCCTGGACGATGGGAGGAGTGACGATAAAGCTCAACCCAAAACCACAGGGACTGTCATGAACCCCCACTCACACGGAAACAGACAGGAAGATTCTCTCCCTCCATCCGGTGAAGACATCCGAACGGAAACGAAGCAGATGACATCACCACAATCTCTGACTAAAAACAAGCACCCAGAACACATAGGAGAAGAAGCGATGCTCCGCTTTAGTGAGGAGCAAACCAACCAGACAGAACAGCGCAGCCTACTGGACAGGAGTGGGACTGCCCAAACCAACCAGACAGAACAGCGCAGCCTACTGGACAGGAGTGGAACTGCCCAAACCATCCAGACAGAACAACTCCAGCCCCCTCTAGTTAGCCCTCCAGTCCCTGGCTCCCTGGCCCGGAAGCAGCAGACACAGGGTAGTCTGGAGGTGGGTCAGTACCACTCTGTAGCCACCAGCCCATTGACCCCACCCGAGGGGGTCGGCACCGACACTTTCCTCTTCCCAGCAGTCTCTAGGAGTCTGGAGGTGGTTCAGTACCACTCTGTAGCCACCAGCCCCATGACCCCACCCCAGGGGGCCAATGCCTTCCTCTTCCCAGCAGCTTCTAGGAGTCTGGAGGTGGTTCAGTACCACTCTGTAGCCACCAGCCCCATGACCCCCTCCCAGAGGGCCGATGCCTTCCTCTTCCCAGCAGCCTCTAGGAGTCTGGAGGTGGTTCAGTACCACTCTGTAGCCACCAGCCCCATGACCCCACCCCAGGGGGCCGATGCCTTCCTCTTCCCAGCAGCCTCTAGGAGTCTGGAGGTGGTTCAGTACCATTCTGTAGCCACCAACCCCATGACAACCTCCCAGGGGGCCGATGCCTTCCTCTTCCCAGCAGCCTCTAGGAGTCTGGAGGTGGTTCAGTACCACTCTGTAGCCACCAGCCCATTGACCCCACCCCAGGGGTTCAGCGCCGATGCCTTCCTCTTCCCAGCAGCCTCTAGGAGTCTGGAGGTGGTTCAGTACCATTCTGTAGCCACCAGCCCCATGACCCCCTCCCAGGGGGCCGATGCCTTCCTCTTCCCAGCAGCCTCTAGGAGTCTGGAGGTGGTTCAGTACCACTCTGTAGCCACCAGCCCCATGACCCCACCCCAGGGGTTCAGCACAGATGCCTTCCTTTTCCCATCATCCTCTAGGAGGACGGGCGTGGAGATTAATGACACTGAGCTGCAAGTAGGCCGGCAGGTGGAGTTTCATTCTCTCTCCACGGCACCCATGTCTCCAAAAACGGCTCCCGCCACCCCCGCAGCCTTCCCAGTGCTCAGCGGGAGAGAGGGGGAGGAGAAGAAAGAGGAGAAAAGGGAAGAAGAGAAAAGGGCTAAGGAGAGAAAGGTGGAGGAGAGAAGGGAAGAGGAGGAAGAGAGAAGGGAAGAGGAGAAGGAGGAGAGAAGGGGAGAGGAGGAGGAGGAGGAGAGAAGGGAAGAGGAGAAGGAGGAGAGAAGGGAAGAGGAGGTGGAGGAAAGAGGGGAAAAGGAGAAGGAGGAGAGAAGGGAAAAGGAGGTGGAGGAGAGAAGGGAAGATGAGAAGGAGAGAAGGGAAGAGGAGGAGGAGAGAAGGGAAGAGGAGGAGGAGGAGAGAAGGGAAGATGAGAAGGAGAGAAGGGAAGAGGAACCTGATAAGCCAACAGAGGAGAGAAACAAGGAGGAAAGAACGAAGGAGACAACGGAAGAGAAAACTGAAGCCAAAGCAAAGGAGCAAGTAAAGCAGACAAAGGAAGAGAAGAGGTCGGAAGAGCTGGTGCAGGAGGTGAGGTGGGACGAGAGGGGGATGACGTGGGAGGTGTATGGAGCGGTGGTAGAGGTAGCCGTCCTGGGCTCAGCCATACAGAAACACCTGGAGAAGCAGGTTGAGAAGCTCAGAAAGCATCTATCTCCTGCCTTGCCTTCCCCTCCTCCCCTAAACCCAGCCACCATGCTCCTGCCCTCCACCCCTCCTCCCCTAAACCCAGCCACCATGCTCCTGCCCTCCACCCCTCCTCCCCTAAACACAGCCACCATGCTCCTGCCCACCACCCCTCCTCCCCTAAACCCAGCCACCATGCCCCTGCCCACCACCCCTCCTCCAGCCTCTGGGGTTACCCAGGTGTTGTCAGGTAAGCGCTCAGCCAGGAAGAGTGGGGAGCCGGAGGGAACAAGAGGCAGGCGCCGGAGGAACCCTTTCCGTTTACTGTTGAAGAACATGCAGCAGCACAAATGTTGCTCCCGAGCTAATTCCACTGAGTGACACTGCAGGAACATCATCCATAACCCCCTTCCATGCCCCTTCCTGGACTACATTACATCATCTCCTTACCACTTCCTGGACTACATTACATCATCTCCTTACCACTTCCTGGACTACATTACATCATCTCCTTACCACTTCCTGGACTACATTACATCATCTCCTTACCACTTCCTGGACTACATTACATCATCTCCATGCCCCTTCCTGGACAACATTACATCATCTCCTTACCACTTCCTGGACTACATTACATCATCTCCTTACCACTTCCTGGACTACATTACATCATCTCCTTACCACTTCCTGGACTACATTACATCATCTCCTTACCACTTCCTGGACTACATTACATCATCTCCATTGTTGCCTACCCTTACCACCCGTCAGAAAGTCCAGGATCCAGTTGTGGAGGGAGGCGTTCAGTCCGAGGGTCCTGAGCTTGGTGATGACCTTTTGGAGGGGACTATGGTGTTGAATGCTGAGCTGTAGTCAATGAACAGCATTCTTACACATGTAGGATCTTAATTTGATCACTCTTTTCTTGCTGAGAATTTTGCTGCGATTCAGGGTTTATGTATCAACCACTACAAACATTTCCATTAATTATAATCCACATTATAATTCACATTTCCTGTTGTTGCCGTATTATTTCCAAATTAAGATCATACGTACAGTGGCCTTCAGAAAGTATTCACACCCCTTGACTTTTTCCACGTTTTGTTGTATTACAGCCTGAAGTAAAAATAGATTCAATTTAGATTTTGTGTCATTGGCCTACACGAAATAGCCCATAATGTCAAAAGTGTTATATATATATATATACAGTGCCTTGCGAAAGTATTCGGCCCCCTTGAACTTTGCGACCTTTTGCCACATTTCAGGCTTCAAACATAAAGATATAAAACTGTATTTTTTGTGACTTTTTGTGCCTTTTTAAAAGGTAATTGGCACTTTAAATTATGTTTTAAAAAATGTAAGTGTTTTGTCTCACACAATTTCTTGTCCAGGGCCTGGTTTCCTAAAATTATCTTAAGGCTAATAAGATCATAGTTCAAACCTTCATAGGCTCATTGTTAATTTCAGAGCTGTTTCCCAAAACCATAATTACTAAAGTTGCACACTTGAAAACACTTGTTATTTACAAACTGCCTCCGACCCACTCGTAGAACAGCTAACTGGGTGTTTAGATGCTTATTTGCCCTTCCGCGCCACATTATACACAGGAGATCTACGCTAAACATAGAATCAAGATATTCATCTGTCTCTCTGTGACCACCGATAACTTCAATTCCATCGCTATCGAGAAACCGGACCCTGCCTATTAATCCATAGACATGGCTATTTGCATTTATACAAAACATATGGAGTCTCCCTTTAATAAAAAGGGATGTGAATATCAATAGCTTATATTTTTATCTAGGCATGTGAGTTAAGAACAAATTCTTATTTACAATGACGGGCATACCCCCAGGCCAAACCCTAACCTGGACGACACTGGAGCATTTGTGCGCCACCCTATGGGACTCCCAATCATATGTGATACAGCCTGGAATCGAACCAGGGTCTGTAGTGACACCTCCAGCACTGAGATGCAATGCCTTGGACCGCTGCGCCATTCGGGAGCCTTCACATTAAAACATGTATCTGTTACTGGAATTAATTCTCAAAGTACTGAATAAGTTGAAAACAAATCCACCCCCCAAAAAAATCAGTCGCAGGCCCCCCCCATACATACCTCCCCTCAAGTTGTGTACTTGTTGATGGCTTCTTCCCGCTAAGGGGACATACGCTTGGACATATTTCTTTGATCTTATCCTGTCCGGACGCCATTTTTTTGGGGGGGGGGGGTCAAATATTCGCTTAAATTGTCATTTTTTTTGTTTGTTTGTTTGTTTTTAATACATTTATATTTAGAAAACGTTACTCAGAGTAACATTAAACTGAGGTAGATAAACAACAACACGTCACAGTCATAGCAAGTAAGACGTTTCTGTAACTGATAATGTTGTTGTTGTTGTTGTTGTTTGGACGGCTACTTGGAAATGTATTTTTTTTGTATTTTAAAATACAACATTCATGTATTTTCATTAAATACAATAGTTGGGTCTTTAGTGTAATCCGTAGTTAGTATTTTGTAGTTTCTTCCCATTCCTGATCATATATACGTGTATACTGTATGTGTTTACAGACCCTTGCTCTAATTGTTATGATAATCTGCCTAAACCAGGACACCCACACACAATACCAGACGGTGCCATGGCCTGAGCATGGACGATCGTGTTCAGAATTAACCTTTTCCACACACACTGTCTCTCCCGATGGGGGTAAAAGCCGTGATGTCAGCTACTTTTGTGTGTGTGTGTGTGTGTGTGTGTGTGTGTGTGTCCAATGTAACTGTTAGGATTCTTTCGCCCCCTATAAATTTGGATTGAAAGAAGTATGTGAATTATAACACAGGGTAGATAGGATCCAGGGCAGCTTGACTATTAGGCAACTGTCATCAACTGGGTCTCCCTGGCTACGGTTTCCTCACTTTGTTCACAAAAACACACATATGCGTGCGTGTACACACAAGCAAGCACACACACACACACACACACACACACACACACACACACACACACACACACACACACACGCATGATCATGCATACAGATAACCACACACACACACACATACATAAACACATACACGTACATACAAACATACATACCCCCAAATGTACTGTACGTAGATTATGTAACCTTTCTGTATTAGTTGATTTAGTAGTAATTTAGCCCAGTCAATACTATTTCATTGATTAGTAATATAGCCCAGTCAATACAATACAAGTTCTGGCCTGGTTTAGATCTTATCTGTCGGAAAGATATCAGCAGTGGCATTGTTTTGAGAGCAGAGGTTGTAATGATTATCATTTGCTGCTGAGAAAGAGAACTGCTCTCTCTTTGAGAGATATTGTTGCTTTTAAACTCACTTCCTGCCAGAACACAGAACTCTGGTTTCCAGGGAAACTGGCTATCAGAACCTTTTCAATACAACACACTAACACACAGAGCAGATAGCAAGGAGAACTGGCTGCCTGCCTTCCTGCCTGCCTGCCTCTTGCCTGCCTGCCTGCCTTTCTGCCTGCCAAACACCGAAACAGATCCTTCTGTAACCAGAAACTGCAGCTCACTGCAATCAAAATCCATCAACAACACGCAGGAGGAGAGAGATAGGTAGCTTGAGTCACAGAGATGAGACGTGGCTGCAATAGGAGACCTGCACTCAGGATCATGGGAAGAGTCCTCTCTCTGTTGGACTGCTGAGGTATGTGTCGTTAGCTGTTGGCTACTGAGATTCCACTGTGTTGTGATTCCAGTGTCATATTCTGAGGATAAATGTTCATGTTGAGCGGTATTCTTATCAGTATTGACTCTTAAGGTCTGGGTTTTATGATATCGGAGTACGTTTCTTTGCATGTCTCAAGGATGCGTTATGGAAGAGGTTTGTGAAATGCAGACGTCAATTAAGATTGGAATCATTGAGACGTCTAGAGTTTGTTTTTTTGAAGATGCAATAAGATTTGAAAGACATCATTCATTCCTTATCTAAAAAATGCAAAATCAGCAAGTTGATAATAAAGTGCTTTAATGTTTGTAATTTTTATTTAGAACAAAAAAACAAAAAAAAAACCACTCAGGATACTTTTGTAAACTTGGTAGTCTCTATATCTTTGATACAGCTTGTTTGGCAGGAAATATTTCCCCCACCCGTGTAAATACCAATGTAATCATATCACAGATGACATATTAAAGGGAAATTCAGCGTCATTTGGATTAACGTTAGTGGATTTAGTGATGCAACATGTAGGATAGGGACTAGTTCTGTATTGGTCGGTTAAACTTACACACCTGAGTAAGTGGTAGATGTTGATTCTTCAACAAACAACAACGTAATGCTTTCTAACCCTCGTTTGACATTCGCACTATTTTGTTATCTTGATTCTCAGGCCATCGAGCTGAAATTACATCGTAACGTTATGACTATAACTATGGTTCTCAGAAGGAGGGAAAACAAGGTACAACATACTTATGAGGAGTCACACTCTTACGACTTCGATTGATGTATTTACAATCACGCTTGACATGAGATGAAACCTTGCGCCTCTCTGGAAACCCGATTTACACAGGTGATAAGCGTGAAGCTTAATTCCCTCAGCTCTTCACCGAGCCCGGTCGCAGTGCAGTGCCAAACAGGTGTCGTACCTCTTTTCCCTCCTTCAGCGGACAGTAGTTATAGTCATAACATTACGTTCCCTTCCAGTCAATCAACTCCGGTACAACATACTATGGCGAAATGTAATCACGCACCCAAGCCGACCCAAAACGGACACTAAAGTAAAAGCTGATGGCAGACCACCCAGACTCACCCTGCCAGATGCGTTAGTCTGGGTATTGTGCACATGGCACACTGCCTAGTGACTTCCTCCTTTGTCCCTGTCACACTGTAGGCTATACTGAGAGCAGTGACATCCAAGCGATAAAAACCTCACAAAAGTGTGTAGCGATGCCCAACTCCCCACAGCAGAAACATTTACCCCTTTTAAACAACACCCAAGACGCTGCCCAGACCCCTGGTGGTGTGAATGTGTATACCGCTAGCTCTTGCTGTTATATGCCAGGGAGATAGCCCCCACAATAGATTGGGAGAAACACCGCTTAGAGAGCGCCCTGCTGCTAGCTGGATTAGTAAAACAGACAAAAAAGTTGGTCACATAATCGGATATCCCGGTTCTGTTCAATTGCCTCCAAAACCAGCCCCCCCCCCCCCCCCCGTGCGGGACCGGTCTGAGACGATGTAGACCTTTCCGGAATGGCACCAGCAGGGGATGAGCACCCGGTGTGGGTTCCGTCAATTCCCACATGACACGCCGAGACAGCGGACATGTACACTTTTCAAGTGGAGAATACTTGAAATGCTCCAGTAGGAACATAAGAATGTCCCTCACAGAGCAAATTCCCAGGAATAAACTACATGTGGGATAATAGCATGGTCTTGTCCAACCTTGCTCGTTCCCTCGACTCTGCTACCAATAATGAATCACCTATAGAGCCCATAAACTGTATCACTAGACACCTCATAGGGACTAGTGAGCTACAGGCAGGAATCACCAATGAATCCCAGTACTGAGCTGCCTATGGGTAGGGGCGCCCCCTTGTGGACAGTGAACAAACTTGTCACTGTCACCCCGGGGGCTTGCTATAATGCAGGGAGAAAGCTAGTAAATTTCATTCGCCGGAAGTTAATCTAGTGCTAGTCGATGTTAGTGTTAGCTAGTGGTAGTCGATGTTAGTGCTAGCTAGTGCTAGCTAGTGCTAGTTGATGTTAGTGCTAGCTAGTGCTAGTTGATGTTAGTGCTAGCTAGTGCTAGTCGATGTTAGTGCTAGCTAGTGCTAGTCGATGTTAGTGCTAGCTAGTGCTAGTCGATGTTAGTGCTAGCTAGTGCTAGTTGATGTTAGTGCTAGCTAGTGCTAGTTGATGTTAGTGCTAGCTAGTGCTAGTTGATGTTAGTGCTAGCTATACCACACACCCAGGCAGACACCATATACCACACACCCAGGCAGACACCACACACCCAGGCAGACACCACACACCACATACCCCACACCCAGGCAGACACCACATACCCCACACCCGGGCAGACAACACATACCACACACCCGGGCAGACACCACATACCACACACCCAGGCAGACACCACATACCCCACACCCTGGCAGACACCACATACCACACACCCGGGCAGACACCACATACCACACACCCAGGCAGACACCACACACCACATACCCCACACCCAGGCAGACACCACATACCCCACACCCGGGCAGACACCACATACCACACACCCGGGCAGACACCACATACCACACACCTAGGCAGACACCCCACACCCAGGCAGACACCACATACCACACACCCAGGCAGACACCACATACCACACACCCAGGCAGACACCCCACACCCAGGCAGACACCACATACCACACACCCAGGCAGACACCCCACACCCAGGCAGACACCACATACCACACACCCAGGCAGACACCACACACCCAGGCAGACACCACATACCGCCACACCCAGGCAGACAAGACATACCCCACACCCGGGCAGACACCACATACCCAGGCAGACACCACATACCCCACACCCAGGCAGACAAGACATTTTCTCTGACCACCCAATCCATCTCCGCTTCCTGTTCCTCGGTCCCAGCCGAGGTACTGGCATCCGGGAAAGTCAAGTCGCCATCGGTAACTACAAACTTCCTCTAGGATGCTACACGTCTTTCCAGGGAGTTTGTACAGCAGGACGTGGCAATGCGCACACGGACTGGTTTGAGTGAGGACCGCCTGACCGTGCTCCATGCCAAGACAATCTGCACATAGATTGTGAGTATCTTCTGGAGAAATGCTAAAACCGCATGACTTGGGGCATGATCTCCACACCCGAACCCGGCTTAGTCATTTCGGGTAATTTTCTTAGCCATCTTACTCAGTGCATCAGCAAATTAAAGATGAACTAATTGTTTAGTTAGTTAAATTGATTAGAACAAGTATAGCCTTCAGCAACACAACGTCCAGGAGGTGAGCGTGCTCTACCACTACGGGACAGTTTAGTTGGCGGAACATTTTCCAATTGTTTGTTTTAGTAGTGTGAATCGTTCCTGTTCACACCAAGGTGAAGAGGGTAAATAATTGAAGGAGTGAATCTCATGTTTATCACCTGTGGCAGGCTGGGATTCCAGTGAGGTGAAGATTTCATTGTCGTTGTCAGGTGTGATTGTAGATCCTTTAACCGAAGTCACGATAGTGCGACTCTCCAGAGTATGTTGTACCAACGTTGATTGACTGAAAAGGGTTTCTTGAATCAGATGCCTTAAAGCTGAAATGGTATCTTGAATCACATGCCTTAGAGCTGAAATGGTATCTGGAATCACATGCCTTAAAGCTGAAATGGTATCTTGAATCACATGCCTTAGAGCTGAAATGGTATCTTGAATCACATGCCTAAGAGCTGAAATGGTATCTTGAATCACATGCCTTAAAGCTGAAATGGTATCTTGAATCACATGCCTTAGAGCTGAAATGGTATCTGTAGAGCATCACTGTACTACTGTAGATATTTCCTATATCACCCCTGTGTGCACAGGAACCTCTGACATCACCACTGTGTGCACAGGAACCTCTGACATCACCACTGCCCCAGAGGAGCCTCGTATGGACAGCAGTCACCAGTCTGTTAATCAAGACTGTCAACCAAAACCTCACGTGCACACTATGATTGGTGTGGGGGTGGATGGGGAGTCGTTGGAGCACGGAGACACACCTATCATACCTATCACAGCTATTAGAGCAGTGGACTCAGGTGATGATTTTGTTCAGCTGGACTCACACCCTGTGGTGGAAAGCACTCAGATTACAGGGCGTGCTGAGTGTGAAACGCCCACTGTTAAAATACTCCCCTCAGTACAGGACCATGGAACAGAGGAGGACTCATTCTTAAACACATCGAAACACAGAGAATTCTCCCTGGAGGAGGAGAGAGAGAAAGTGGAGAAGAGAGGGATAGAGGATGTTAGAAAGAACTATGGAGAGAGGGATAAAGAGAAGGAGTTCGGTGAAGAGAAAGACGGAGAGATAAATAAAGACAAAGAGAGAGAGAAAGAGAAGAAGAGAGAGGAGCAGAGTGAGAGACAACACATGCAGACACAGGTTAGTCTGGAGGTGGTTCAGTACCATTCTGTAGCCACCAGCCCCATGACCCCACCCCAGGGGGCCGGCTCTGACGCCTTCCTCTTCCCAGCAGCCTCTAGGAGTCTGGAGGTGGTTCAGTACCACTCTGTAGCCACCAGCCCCATGACCCCACCCCAGGGGGCCGGCTCTGACGCCTTCCTCTTCCCAGCAGCCTCTAGGAGTCTGGAGGTGGTTCAGTACCACTCTGTTGCCACCAGCCCTATGACCCCACCCCAGGGGGCCGGCTCTGACGCCTTCCTCTTCCAAGCAGCCTCTAGGAGTCTGGAGGTGGTTCAGTACCACTCTGTATCCACCAGCCCTATGACCCCATCCCAGGGGGCCGGCTCTGACGCCTTCCTCTTCCCAGCAGCCTCTAGGAGTCTGGAGGTGGTTCAGTACCACTCTGTAGCCACCAGCCCCATGACCCCACCCCAGGGGGGCGATGCCTTCCTCTTCCCAGCAGCCTCTAGGAGTCTGGAGGTGGTTCAGTACCACTCTGTAGCCACCAGCCCTATGACCCCTCCCCAGGGGGCCGGCTCTGACGCCTTCCTCTTCCCAGCAGCCTCTAGGAGTCTGGAGGTGGTTCAGTACCACTCTGTAGCCACCAGCCCTATGACCCCACCCCAGGGGGCCGATGCCTTCCTCTTCCCAGCAGCCTGTATGGAGCCGGGGGTGAAGACTAAAGATGCAGAGCTGCAAGAGGGGCAGCAGCTGGAGTTCTGTTCTGTTGCCACAGCATCAATCACTTCAAACAACACCCCCACCGTCCTCGCTGCCTTCCCAGAGCTCAGCAGGAGAGAAGACGAGGAGAGGAAGGAGGAGAGGAGACGAGGAGAGGAAGGAGGAGAGGAGACGAGGAGAGGAAGGAGGAGAGAAGGGGAGGAGAGGACGGAGGAGAGGAGAGAGAAAGAGGGGAGGGACGAGAGGGAAACGACATCGGACCCTGTTGTAGTTACTCCTCGTCTGATGTTAGCCCCGGTATTGAAATGTAGCGCTCCGAAAGAGGAGGTGGCTGAAGAGACAAAGTCTCAGTCCAACATCCCTCCAGATAGCTCTGTTTACTCAGATCCTCAGACTGACGGACTCTGTCACAACTACGCTGGTGAACCAGAGGAGGTTAAAAGGAGAGGGCGACATGGGGCGACTGGGGACACCGTCGATCAAGAGATCACCATTCTGGTGACCCATCATGACCGCTTTGGAGTTGAGGAAGAAGAGGAGGAGGAGAGAAGGGAGGAGGAGAGAAGGGAGACTATGTCATTTATTCACTGCACTGAGCCTGAAGGGTCTGTGGAGGTAGACAACAGTGAAGGGGTGAAAGTCCTTCCTCCAGTGCCCCAAAACAGCCTGGACGATGGGAGGAGTGACGATAAAGCTCAACCCAAAACCACAGGGACTGTCATGAACCCCCACTCACACGGAAACAGACAGGAAGATTCTCTCCCTCCATCCGGTGAAGACATCCGAACGGAAACGAAGCAGATGACATCACCACAATCTCTGACTAAAAACAAGCACCCAGAACACATAGGAGAAGAAGCGATGCTCCGCTTTAGTGAGGAGCAAACCAACCAGACAGAACAGCGCAGCCTACTGGACAGGAGTGGGACTGCCCAAACCAACCAGACAGAACAGCGCAGCCTACTGGACAGGAGTGGAACTGCCCAAACCATCCAGACAGAACAACTCCAGCCCCCTCTAGTTAGCCCTCCAGTCCCTGGCTCCCTGGCCCGGAAGCAGCAGACACAGGGTAGTCTGGAGGTGGGTCAGTACCACTCTGTAGCCACCAGCCCATTGACCCCACCCGAGGGGGTCGGCACCGACACTTTCCTCTTCCCAGCAGTCTCTAGGAGTCTGGAGGTGGTTCAGTACCACTCTGTAGCCACCAGCCCCATGACCCCACCCCAGGGGGCCAATGCCTTCCTCTTCCCAGCAGCTTCTAGGAGTCTGGAGGTGGTTCAGTACCACTCTGTAGCCACCAGCCCCATGACCCCCTCCCAGAGGGCCAATGCCTTCCTCTTCCCAGCAGCCTCTAGGAGTCTGGAGGTGGTTCAGTACCACTCTGTAGCCACCAGCCCCATGACCCCACCCCAGGGGGCCGATGCCTTCCTCTTCCCAGCAGCCTCTAGGAGTCTGGAGGTGGTTCAGTACCATTCTGTAGCCACCAACCCCATGACAACCTCCCAGGGGGCCGATGCCTTCCTCTTCCCAGCAGCCTCTAGGAGTCTGGAGGTGGTTCAGTACCACTCTGTAGCCACCAGCCCATTGACCCCACCCCAGGGGTTCAGCGCCGATGCCTTCCTCTTCCCAGCAGCCTCTAGGAGTCTGGAGGTGGTTCAGTACCATTCTGTAGCCACCAGCCCCATGACCCCCTCCCAGGGGGCCGATGCCTTCCTCTTCCCAGCAGCCTCTAGGAGTCTGGAGGTGGTTCAGTATCACTCTGTAGCCACCAGCCCCATGACCCCACCCCAGGGGTTCAGCGCAGATGCCTTCCTTTTCCCATCATCCTCTAGGAGGACGGGCGTGGAGATTAATGACACTGAGCTGCAAGTAGGCCGGCAGGTGGAGTTTCATTCTCTCTCCACGGCACCCATGTCTCCAAAAACGGCTCCCGCCACCCCCGCAGCCTTCCCAGTGCTCTGCGGGAGAGAGGGGGAGGAGAAGAAAGAGGAGAAAAGGGAAGAAGAGAAAAGGGCTAAGGAGAGAAAGGTGGAGGAGAGAAGGGAAGAGGAGGAAGAGAGAAGGGAAGAGGAGAAGGAGGAGAGAAGGGGAGAGGAGGAGGAGGAGGAGAGAAGGGAAGAGGAGAAGGAGGAGAGAAGGGAAGAGGAGGTGGAGGAAAGAGGGGAAAAGGAGAAGGAGGAGAGAAGGGAAAAGGAGGTGGAGGAGAGAAGGGAAGATGAGAAGGAGAGAAGGGAAGAGGAGGAGGAGAGAAGGGAAGAGGAGGAGGAGGAGAGAAGGGAAGATGAGAAGGAGAGAAGGGAAGAGGAACCTGATAAGCCAACAGAGGAGAGAAACAAGGAGGAAAGAACGAAGGAGACAACGGAAGAGAAAACTGAAGCCAAAGCAAAGGAGCAAGTAAAGCAGACAAAGGAAGAGTCGGACGAGCTGGTGCAGGAGGTGAGGTGGGACGAGAGGGGGATGACGTGGGAGGTGTATGGAGCGGTGGTAGAGGTAGCCGTCCTGGGCTCAGCCATACAGAAACACCTGGAGAAGCAGGTTGAGAAGCTCAGAAAGCATCTATCTCCTGCCTTGCCTTCCCCTCCTCCCCTAAACCCAGCCACCATGCTCCTGCCCTCCAACCCTCCTCCCCTAAACCCGGCCACCATGCCCCTGCCCTCCACCCCTCCTCCCCTAAACCCAGCCACCATGCTCCTGCCCTCCACCCCTCCTCCCCTAAACACAGCCACCATGCTCCTGCCCACCACCCCTCCTCCCCTAAACCCAGCCACCATGCCCCTGCCCACCACCCCTCCTCCAGCCTCTGGGGTTACCCAGGTGTTGTCAGGTAAGCGCTCAGCCAGGAAGAGTGGGGAGCCGGAGGGAACAAGAGACAGGCGCCGGAGGAACCCTTTCCGTTTACTGTTGAAGAACATGCAGCAGCACAAATGTTGCTCCCGAGCTAATTCCACTGAGTGACACTGCAGGAACATCATCCATAACCCCCTTCCATGCCCCTTCCTGGACTACATTACATCATCTCCTTACCACTTCCTGGACTACATTACATCAACTCCTTACCACTTCCTGGACTACATTACATCATCTCCTTACCACTTCCTGGACTACATTACATCATCTCCTTACCACTTCCTGGACTACATTACATCATCTCCATGCCCCTTCCTGGACAACATTACATCATCTCCTTACCACTTCCTGGACTACATTACATCATCTCCTTACCACTTCCTGGACTACATTACATCATCTCCTTACCACTTCCTGGACTACATTACATCATCTCCTTACCACTTCCTGGACTACATTACATAATCTCCATACCACTTCCTGGACTACATTACATCATCTCCTTACCACTTCCTGGACAACATTACATCTTCTCCTTACCACATCCTGGACAACATTACATCATCTCCATGCCCCTTCCTGGACAACATTACATCATCTCCTTACCACTTCCTGGACTACATTACATCCTCTCCTTACCACTTCCTGGACTACATTACATAATCTCCTTACCACTTCCTGGACTACATTACATCATCTCCTTACCACTTCCTGGACTACATTACATCATCTCCTTACCACTTCCTGGACTACATTACATAATCTCCATACCCCTTCCTGGACAACATTACATCATCTCCTTACCCGTTCCTGGACTACATTACATCATCTCCATACCCTTTCCTAGACTACATAACATCTTCTCATTACCACTTCCTGGACTACATTACATCATCTCCTTACCACTTCCTGGACTACATTACATCATCTCCTTACCACTTCCTGGACTACATTACATAATCTCCTTACCACTTCCTGGACTATATTACATCATCTCCTTACCACTTCCTGGACTACATTACATTATCTCCTTACCACTTCCTGGACTACATTACATCATCTCCATACCACTTCCTGGACTACATTACATCATCTCCTTACCACTTCCTGGACAACCTTACATCATCTCCATACCCCTTCCTGGACTACATTGCATCATCTCCTTACCACTTCCTGGACTACATTACATCATCTCCTTACCACTTCCTGGACAACATTACATCATCTCCATACCCCTTCCTGGACTACATTACATCATCTCCTTACCACTTCCTGGACTACATTACATCATCTCCTTACCACTTCCTGGACAACATTACATAATCTCCATACCACTTCCTGGACTACATTACATCATCTCCTTACCACTTCCTGGACTACATTACATAATCTCCATGCCCCTTCCTGGACTACATTACATCATCTCCATACCACTTCCTGGACTACATTACATCATCTCCATACCACTTCCTGGACTACATTACATAATCTCCATACCCCTTCCTGGACTACATTACATCATCTCCTTACCACTTCCTGGACTACATTACATCATCTCCATATCACTTCCTGGACTACATTACATCATCTCTATACCACTTCCTGGACTACATTACATCATCTCCATACCCCTTCCTGGACTACATTACATCATCTCCATACCCCTTCCTGGACAACATTACATAATCTCCTTACCACTTCCTGGACAACCTTACATCATCTCCATACCCCTTCCTGGACTACATTACATCATCTCCTTACCCCTTCCTGGACTACATTAACCACCTTCCATACCCCATCCTGGACTACATTACATCATCTCCATACCACTTCCTGGACTACATTACATCATCTCCTTACGACTTCCTGGACTACATTAACCACCTTCCATACCCCATCCTGGACTACATTACATCATCTCCATACCACTTCCTGGACTACATTACATCATCTCCTTACGA
Organism: Oncorhynchus mykiss; assembly: GCF_013265735.2. Classification (NCBI taxonomy): domain Eukaryota; kingdom Metazoa; phylum Chordata; class Actinopteri; order Salmoniformes; family Salmonidae; genus Oncorhynchus; species Oncorhynchus mykiss. The sequence continues at coordinate 39,203,629 of NC_048578.1, forward strand.
CTTCCTGGACTACATTAACCACCTTCCATACCCCATCCTGGACTACATTACATCATCTCCATACCACTTCCTGGACTACATTACATCATCTCCTTACGACTTCCTGGACTACATTAACCACCTTCCATACCCCTTCCTGGACTACATTACATCATCTCCATACCCCTTCCTGGACTACATTACATCATCTCCTTACCACTTCCTGGACTACATTACATCATCTCCTTTCCACTTCCTGGACTACATTACATCATCTCCATACCCCTTCCTGGACTACATTACATCATCTCCTTACCACTTCCTGGACTACATTACATCATCTCCATACCCCTTCCTGGACTACATTACATCATCTCCTTACCCCTTCCTGGACTACATTACATCATCTCCATACCCCTTCCTGGACTACATTACATCATCTCCATACCCCTTCCTGGACTACATTACATCATCCCCATACCCCTTCCTGGACTACATTACATCATCTCCATACCCCTTCCTGGACTATATTACATCATCTCCATACCCCTTCCTGGACTACATTACATCATGGCCTTACCCCTTCCTGGACTACATTACATCATGGCCTTACCCCTTCCTGGACTACATTACATAATCTCCTTACCACTTCCTGGACTACATTACATCATCTCCATACCCCTTCCTGGACTACATTACATTATCTCTATACCCCTTCCTGGACTACATTACATCATGGCCTTACCCCTTCCTCTGCTCCCTCAACCACTGGACTGCAGTAAATTGTTACAACTATCTTTACACCACCTCCCAAGCCACTGGACTGCAACGTTAATGCATCATCTCAGCCAAACTAGTTCAGCCATACCTAGACTATGTTAGCAGCCATGCAGGCTAACTTTAGCAGCGTGTGTGACTATTAGACTTCAGTTTAACTACATCCCAGCTAGCACATAACGTTCTGAGAACCATACAGCACATCCGGAAGGTATACAGACACTTTGACGTTTTGCAAATTTTGTTACTTTACAGCCTTATTCTAAAATGAATTAAATAAAACTGTTTCTCATCAATCTACACACAAAACCCCATAATGACAAAGCGAAAACAGATTTGTAGACATTTGTTTGCTAATTTGTGACTTGTTTGAAGAAACTAGGTGTATTTTGCACGTTACTACTTCACAGGAGAGACGTTTTTTAAATCAAAATGTGTTTTTTGGCAGAAATGCATTCTGGAACATGTGAACTTTCATGTGCCTTAATAACTAACTTGTATTTCATCTGTAAATACGAATAAAATTGTTACATTTTTGAGCCTAGTTGGTTCAGCCACACAAAAAGACAGCAACCTTCCTGCTAGCCATGATTGGCTGAGATAATGAATGGGCTGGACGTGAGATGAGTCCGGATTGGTCTCCCATGTAGCACGCTTCTGTTTATTTGAGCTGGTAGTGTGTAGGTAATCCTTTCTATCGCAGCGGTTTTTTATTTATTTTTAAGATATCACGTGTGAGAACTGCATAAGTGTTACTCTCTCATTTCTGGAGGACCGAGTTTTAAAATCAGTGGAATTAGAGTATGATAACTAAGGGGATGGAGTAAACACCTATCTCCGGATTACATCATCAAACCAAGGGCAACCATGGAATCCATGACAGAGAGGGAGATAGTCGAGCTAGCTAGCTAAATCTTCAGATGTTACACGTTTCGAATTTTGTCAGAAAGTCATTTTCATTTCAAGTGAAAGTGTACTGTTAGCTAGCCTCTCTAACGTTAGCTGGCTGGCTCACTAGCTAACGTTACGTGTATGGTCTGTGTAGTAATATTAGCGAAATTTGGTTTGCTAGTTATAGCCTAATTTTTTATCTAGCTAACATTGAACCTTGTTGGTGATCTACCTGCAGATTCATGCAGGGTAGTAACATCATGATTTGGGATTATGGTTAATGGTTTAGCTAGCTAGCTACGTATCTTAACAAACGACTCCAATATGCAAGTAACCCTTTCAATAGAATGTTCAAGGTGTCACTGCGATAAATGTTGATAGACGTAGCAGGTAAATTCGCTCTGGCTATCTACTCCGATTTCAGAGCACTCTCGTCTGAGTGTGCTCGAGCTCTGAAATACTGATGAATTTATGAACGCTCAACACCCGTTGAATACGGCTGGTGGTAAATGTTGGTAAATGTTGGCAAAAAAGGTGTAATTAAATTGTTGCCAGAAGCACAGTTAGTCACCAAAGCTCTGGATAACATGAAAACAGCCAGCTCTGCTAGGGGGAGTAAAATGATCAGAGTGATGTTAGTCAATTGTTTTTTTTTTTTTTTTACCCCTTTTTCTCCCCAATTTTGTGGTATCCAATTGTTGTAGTAGCTACTATCTTGTCTCATCGCTACAACTCCCGTACGGGCTCGGGAGAGACGAAGGTTGAAAGTCCTCCGATACACAACCCAGCCAGCCGTACTGCTTCTTAACACAGCGCGCATCCAACCTTGGTTAGCGCGCATTGTGCCCGGCCCGCCACAGGAGTCGCTGGTGCGCGATGAGACAAGGACATCCCTACCGACCAAGCCCTCCCTAACCCGGACGACGCTAGGCCAATTGTGCATCGCCCCACGGACCTCCCGGTCGGTTACGACAGAGCCTGGGCGCGAACCCAGCACGAACCCAGGGACTCTGATGGCACAGCTGGCGCTGCAGTACAGCGCCCTTAACCACAGCGCCACCCGGGAGGCCTCAACATTAGTCAATTAGCTGCTGTTGTTAGGACAGAATTCTCGGATGCTGAATGGGTGTAGACAAAGATGTAGGTGTACCAAAATATTCAAAGGCTATTTTCTCAAAAGTGGGGTTACAAGTTTATCAACTTTCAAAGCAGAATTACTTTCCCATTGTTCATCAACTGTTGTGTTTGATATACCATTTTGTAGCTCTCTACTTTTATCCAATGTAAAAAACACAATTTCATATTTTTCTACATTAGACATCTACTTTTAGCCGGTCGGTCACATGTATTAAAAATAAAAAACAGAAATACCTTATTTACATAAGAATTCTGACCCTTTGCTATGAGACTTGAAATTGAGCTCAGGTTAATCCTGTTTCCATTGATCATCCTTGAGATGTTTCTACAGCTTGATTGGAGTCTACCTGTGGTAAATTCAATTGATTGGACATGATTTGGAAAGGCACACACCTGTCTATATAGGGTCCCACAGTTGACAGTGTATGTCAAAGCAAAAAACAATCCATGAGGTCAAAGTAATTGTCCAGAGAGCTCGGAGACAGGATTGTGGGAAGGCACATATCTAGGGAATGGTACCAAAACATTTCTGCAGCATTGAAGGTCCCCAGGAACACAATGACCTCCATCATTCTTAAAAGGAAGACACTTCTTAGTGCTGGCCGCCCGGCCAAACTGAGCAATCGGGAGAGAAGGGCCTTCGTCAGGGAAGTGACCAAGAACTCCAGAGTTTCTCTGAGGATATGGGAGAACCCATATCCCACTTGGAGTTGGGCTGTCAAGACTCTCTGACCATGAGAAACAATATTCTGTGGTCTGAGGAAACCAATATTGAACTCTTTGGCCTGAATGCCACACGCCACATCTGGAGGAAACCTGGCACCATCCCTATGGTGAAGCACGGTGGTGGCAGCATCATGCTGTGTGGATGTTTTTCAACGGCAGGGACTGGGAGACTAGTCAGGATCGAGGGAAAGATGAACGGAGATAAGTACAGAGAGATCCTTGATGAAAACCTGCTCCAGAGTGCTCAGGACCTCAGACTGGGGGCGAAGGTTCACCTTCCAACAGAACAACGACCCTAAGCACACAGCCAAGACAACGCAGGAGTGGTCCAGCCAGAGCCCGGACTTGAACCAGATTAGAACATCTCTGGAGAGACCTGAAAATGGCTGTCTAGCAATGCTCCCTATTCAACTTGACAGAGCTTGAGAGGATTTGCAGAGAAGAATGGGAGGAATTATTCAAATACAAGTGTGCCAAGCTTGTAGCCTCATACCCAAGAAGACTCAAGGCTTTAATCGCTAAAAAGGTAAACCTGTTTTTGCTTTGTCATAATGGGTTATTGTGTGTAGATTGATGAGGGGGAAAAAACTATTCAATCCATTTTAGAATATGGCTGTAGCGTAACAAAATGTTGAAAAAGTCAAGGGGTCTGAATAGTTTCCGATTGTACCTTTTGTTTCTTAGAGCTTGGTGGTTGTCCTATGGTTATTATGTGTACAACCATGCCAGAACATTCTGGAACTGTGCAGGATTGTTGCTTGGCTTTGGAACATTCTGGACCGGTGCAGGATTGACGCTTGGCTTTGGAACATTCTGGACCGGTGCAGGATTGATGCTTGGCTTTGGAACATTCTGGAACGGTGCAGGATTGACGCTTGGCTTTGGAACATTCTGGAACGGTGCAGGATTGTTGCTTGGCTTTGGAACATTCTGGAACGGTGCAGGATTGTTGCTTGGCTTTGGAACATTCTGGAACGGTGCAGGATTGTTGCTCGGCTTTGGAACATTCTGGAACGGTGCAGGATTGATGCTTGGCTTTGGAACATTCTGGACCGGTGCAGGATTGATGCTTGGCTTTGGAACATTCTCAGCACTTTTAAAAACTTGACCAAAAAAACATAATTTTCTTGGTTAGTTCATTACTTTAACAGAACATTTCTTGTTCTTGGAACAGTCTCCAACTGGTTTGACATTGGGAATTTTCTCGAATAGTTCAGAGAACGTTAATAAGAAACAACGTTTTTCTGTGGGAATTTCAGTACTTCGGCATAACGTTTTCTACAGGTTTTCCTTATGGTTCTATTAAAAGTAATGTTCTCAAATTGCTCCGAGAATGTTGTGATTACACTAGATAAAAACACAAGAAAATTGTGTAACATTCTGAGAATGTTCTATGGATGTTTAAAAAAAAAAGAACATACATTCCGTTCTCAAAACTTTTTAGGGGTAACTTCACTATGTTTTTTACATCATATTAATCGTCTCCAGCATCACTCCAACATCAACAATGGTGTGTTTCTATGTTTTGTAGTAAAACAGAGGAAGAGAAGTGTTTACAATGACATCATCGGTGTACATCGTGTGATTTGATCAATTGTGAGTAGGCAATTTCCATACTAATTGACTACTATTTGCCTACTAATTGCCTACTAATTGACTACTTCTTGCCTACTAATTGACTACTACTTGCCGACTAATGGTCTACTAATTGGTTGATGATGTCATTAGAAACGCTTATCTTCCTCTATCTTTTTTACTACAAAACATAGAAAAGCGCCATTTTGGGGCGGCTCTGACGATGATGAATATGAAGTAGAATTTTTTTTCAACTTTTTTTTTTTTCCACAAAACTCCTCATAAAGACCACAAGAAAACTTATTTAAAAAAAAACATTCAGTTCTGAGCATCATAAAAACTGTCTATGTGTCTTGATGATGATGCTTTTTTCCTGTGATATTGGGATTGTTTGAATCGACTAAAGTGAACAACTTTGCAAAGGTTTTGCAAAAAAAACAACTTTTTTTTAAAAATCGTGGCCATCCTGGAGGCGCGGTGGACTAATTCTATGGATAGAGAACCGAAGACTACCAATGCCGTGTCACAATAAAATAATAAATGTACTTACTTACCTAATGAAATTAATTTCCATGTGTCCTCATTTGTGCTTGCCGTTCAAAATATACTTAAGTTGTCACACCCTGACCTTAGAGAGACTTTTTATTTCTCTATTTGGTTAGGTCGGGGTGTGATTTGGGTGGGCATTCTAGTTTTTCTGTTTCTTTGTTTGGCCCGGGTATGGTTCCCAATCAGAGGCAGCTGTCTATCGTTGTCTCTGATTGGGAATCATACTTAGGCAGCCTTTTTCCCCACCTGTGTTTGTGTGCGCCACGGTCGAGTCACGGTCGGTTTCTGTTTACCAGTTTTTGTGTGAAGGTTTTACTTCTATTAAAGATGTGGAACTACACGCACGCTGCTCCTTGGCTCATTTATGACAGGGAGTTTGAAGACAGCGATCGTGACATAAGTATCAAAAGTAAAAAATAAAAGTATAAACCATTTCAAATTCCTTATATTAAGCTTATATATATATTATATTATATTATATATATATTACATTATTATTTTTGATGGATAGTCAGTGGCACACTCCAACACTCAGACATAATTTACAAACAAAGGATTTGTGTTTAGTGAGTCTGCCAGATCAGAGTCAGTAGGGATGACCAGGGATGTTCTCTGTTTAGTGAGTCTGCCAGATCAGAGTCAGTAGGGATGACCAGGGATGTTCTCTGTTTAGTGAGTCCTCCAGATCAGAGGCAGTAGGGATGACCAGGGATGGTCTCTGTTTAGTGAGTCCTCCAGATCAGAGTCAGTAGGGATGACCAGGGATGTTCTCTGTTTAGTGAGTCCTCCAGATCAGAGGCAGTAGGGATGACCAGGGATGTTCTCTGTTTAGTGAGTCCACCAGATCAGAGGCAGTAGGGATGACCAGGGATGTTCTCTGTTTAGTGAGTCCACCAGATCAGAGGTAGTAGGGATGACCAGGGATGTTCTCTGTTTAGTGAGTCCTCCAGATCAGAGGCAGTAGGGATGACCAGGGATGTTCTCTGTTTAGTGAGTCCACCAGATCAGAGGCAGTAGGGATGACCAGGGATGTTCTCTGTTTAGTGAGTCCACCAGATCAGAGGCAGTAGGGATGACCAGGGATGTTCTCTGTTTAGTGAGTCCACCAGATCAGAGGCAGTAGGGATGACCAGGGATGTTCTCTGTTTAGTGAGTCCACCAGATCAGAGGCAGTAGGGATGACCAGGGATGTTCTCTGTTTAGTGAGTCCTCCAGATCAGAGGCAGTAGGGATGACCAGGGATGTTCTCTGTTTAGTGAGTCCTCCAGATCAGAGGCAGTAGTGATGACCAGGGATGTTCTCTGTTTAGTGAGTCCTCCAGATCAGAGGCAGTAGGGATGACCAGGGATGTTCTCTGTTTAGTGAGTCCACCAGATCAGAGGCAGTAGAGATGACCAGGGATGTTCTCTGTTTAGTGAGTCCACCAGATCAGAGGCAGTAGGGATGACCAGGGATGTTCTCTGTTTAGTGAGTCCACCAGATCAGAGGCAGTAGAGATGACCAGGGATGTTCTCTTGATAAGTGTGTGAATTGGACCATTTTCCTGTCTGTTGGTTGTCAGGGAAAATGTATGGAGTAGAAAGTTTATTATTTTCTTCAGGAATGTAGTGAAGTAAAAGTAAAAGTTGGCAAAAAAATATAAATAGTAAAGTACAGATACGCCAAAAAACAACTTCAGTAGTACTTTAAAGTATTTTTACTTAAGTACTTTACACCACTGATAAAAAAAGACTTTCAGTTTTACCAGTCAGGAAACGTATTTCTTCGTTCCCACAACCAATGTGAAAGCAAAAACAAGCGTTCCCACAACTTCCAAGGAACCAAATGTGTTAGCTGGGGTTATTTTATGACTACCACATGGCCAAAATACTTCAGTCATACCGGTACTGTGTTAGCAGCCATACAGGCTAACTTGACCAGCATGTTTGACTCTTGGACTTCCGTCTAACTACATTATCTTATGATTATCACATGACTACCACAGGCTAATTCTCTCAGTCAATGGACAGCAGGCTACCTACATTACCACAGCAACATAAGGACCGTAGGTTGACTAAATTATCCCTAAACTTAAGGACTTTGGGCCAACTTCAATCTTAGGGCTGCAAGGCAAGCTAACAACATTACCGTAGCCTGCTAACATTATTTTGGTCATCTCTTAGTCCAGCCCTCATATAACAGTTCATATAAACCAAACAACATTTTTGTAATGCCGTTTAAAAAATAAATAAAAAACAATACATCACTCACTTTTTTTCCCTCATTCTTTTTTCATGCTTGTTAAATGGCGGCAGCTGCGAGAGGAACTTTGTCATGAATGTTGTGTCACTAGATTAAATCTATGATGCATTTAAGAGGGAAACATAATTGTCAGCAGATTAAATCTATGATGCATTTAAGAAGGAAACATAACAACATATCACTTATTTTCAAGACTTTAAAAACGTTCTTCTTTGGTTTAAAAAAAAATTATATGGGTAGCCTTTTAAAAAAAACATTTTTTTTTTTTAAAGGTTGCCTTTAACTTGTTTTCTTTATAGAGACCCTAAATGCTGGTTGTTATGTTGTGATTGGTGCAAAGTGTTAATTTCAGTCATTGTGTTAATTGTGTTTCTTGCATTATCTCTTTGTGCAAAACTTTTAGAAAAATGTGTTCAATGGTAATTGTACATTCAAGGTCATTTTCAAACGTAATAATTCCAACAGCCAAATGTATTTATTTGCCAGCTACATTGATAATCACATTTTGTGATAGTTATATCTTGTTGATTGTGCTGTGAGACATGAGACTTTGTACATTTTGTGTGTGTTTAAGTTAATGGTAATTCATCCCTTAAAGGAGATGATGTCCACGAGTTCATCTGACTCTGGGTAAGTAGAAAAAGAGCTTCATTGCCAGAATCTCACACTGTCCCTTTAAGTACCACATATGTTAATATTTCTGTAAACCAATAACATTGTTTCAAGAATGAATATTTGAAAAGAACCCATTTTATTGGATGATTGCATTTATTTAAATACAGCCAATTTGCATATCTGCAAAAACACAACTGAAATGATTCCCTCTCTCCTCCATCCATACCTGTATCACCTTAAGTTTTGCCTCAGCTAACACACACCACACTTACAATAATTATATAGTATGTTATGTAGAGATATAGAGTACCTGTTTAGAAGGTACTGCTTTTGGCCAACCTGTATACTTATAATGAGTTTTATATATATGAAAAAACATTGTTTATTTATTTTTTTGTTCAATAAAATACTGTTTTAGAAAGAGTCCAATCAAACGCCAGTAAATGTACCTACTCTTGAAGGGGCCGTACTTAAAAAACAACACAGGATTCCAGATACAAGTGTTTAGTTTCATAATAAACGGAGAAGAAAACGGAACGAAATGAATATTAAAAAACGTAAAAGCATAATGTATTAAGAATATCAATCAAATCTTTAACACATTTAAAAAAAATACTAATAATGAAATGATTCACAATGAAAACATTGTCATTTTTATTTTTATTTTTTTACTTTTCATCCCAAAGTGTCATGTTTTCGTTTTAGGTTGATGTTGTTCAACTAAAAAAAAAACGATGGATTCATGAGGACGTTGGGACGTTTGACAAAAGTCAAGCTGTGATATACTGTGGCAGCGAAATAGCCAGCCGGCTAATCTAACATCACTGTGCTGTGTGTTGTGATAAATGTTTACACGGAAATATTCCCTAAATTGAATCAAACAATAGCATGCCAATTAATACGAGTGGTTCAACACAAACAAAAAAAGATTAGATTTGAACTTGATTTAATCTCAAAAGTCACATTGTCTTTCTAGCACGGAGTTTGGCATCTATCCTTTTTCAGGAAGCAAGGTCCATTTTATGTGGTCCATTTTATGACCCGCGGTCAGTGTCATAGATCCCAAAATGGCCGTCACAGGTCAGTGATACTGACCCAAGATGGCAGCCACTCACAGGTCTGTGGTGCTGAGTGAAGGGTTAGAGAAGGTTAAACTAGGGCTGTTGTTGACTCTTTTCTTGCCACGCTGGGCCAAGGCTTCACCCAGAGGCTCGACGTAGGGGTTATCTGCTCCCCCCTCCTCCTCATCCTCCTCCTGAATCATCTACACAGGGAGACAGCAGGCATGACCATCCAGAATGATGATAATAATGTTGCAGTAATAATGATAATAATAACTATAATGAACGAAAAATGTTACCATCATGGGCATCGTATCCTTGTCAGACATGACCATGTCTATGTTGTAGTCCAAGGAATTAAGGCTTGAATTTAAAAAGAAATGCACTAAATTAGAGTCATACAACAGGAGTCCATGACGATGACACCTTAATTAATGTTAGCAATAACATCTCAATACTGTCCAATGGAGGACAATATCAAAGAGCATTACCAGTATAGACGTTTTGTAACACTGTTCTCGGTTGCATGATAGGACAATCAGAGGAATGATAGGACAATCAGAGGAATGATAGGACAATCAGAGGAATGATAGGACATTCAGAGGAATGATAGGACAATCAGAGGAATGATAGGACAATCAGAGGAATGTAGGACAATCAGAGGAATGCAAGGACAATCAGAGGAATGATAGGACAATCAGAGGAATGATAGGGCAATCAGAGGAATGATAGGACAATCAGAGGAATGTAGGACACTCAGGGGAATGATAGGACAATCAGAGGAATGATAGGACAATCAGAGGAATGTAGGACACTCAGAGGAATGATAGGACAATCAGAGGAATGATAGGACAACCAGAGGAATGATAGGACAATCAGAGGAATGATAGGACAATCAGAGGAATGCTAGGACAATCAGAGGAATGATAGGTCAATCAGAGGAATGATAGGTCAACCAGAGGAATGATAGGACAATCAGAGGAATGATAGGACAATCAGAGGAATGATAGGACAATCAGAGGAATGATAGGACAATCAGAGGAATAATAGGGCAATCAGAGGAATGATAGGACAATCAGAGGAATTATAGGTCAATCAGAGGAATGATAGGACAATCAGAGGGATGCTAGGACAATCAGAGGAATGATAGGACAACCAGAGGAATGATAGGACAATCAGAGGAATGATAGGACAATCAGAGGAATGATAGGACAATCAGAGGAATGTAGGACACTCAGAGGAATGATAGGACAATCAGAGGAATGATAGGACAATCAGAGGAATGTAGGACACTCAGAGGAATGCTAGGACAATCAGAGGAATGATAGGACAATCAGAGGAATGATAGGACAATCAGAGGAATGCTAGGACAATCAGAGGAATGATAGGACAATCAGAGGAATGATAGGACAATCAGAGGAATGATAGGACATTCAGAGGAATGATAGGACAATCAGAGGAATGATAGGTCAATCCGAGGACTGATAGGACAATCAGAGGAATGATAGGACAATCAGAGGAATGATAGGTCAATCAGAGGAATGATAGGACAATCAGAGGAATGATAGGACAATCAGAGGAATGATAGGACAATCAGAGGAATGATAGGACAATCAAAGGAATGATAGGACAATCAGAGGAATGTAGGACACTCAGAGGAATGATAGGACAATCAGAGGAATGATAGGACAATCAGAGGAATGTAGGACACTCAGAGGAATGCTAGGACAATCAGAGGAATGATAGGACAATCAGAGGAATGATAGGACAATCAGAGGAATGATAGGACACTCAGAGGAGGAATGCTAGGACAATCAGAGGAATGATAGGACAATCAGAGGAATGATAGGACAATCAGAGGAATGATAGGACAATCAGAGGAATGATAGGACATTCAGAGGAATGATAGGACAATCAGAGGAATGATAGGACAATCAGAGGAATGATAGGACACTCAGAGGAATGCTAGGACAATCAGAGGAATGATAGGACAATCAGAGGAATGATAGGACAATCAGAGGAATGATAGGACAATCAGAGGAATGATAGGTCAATCAGAGAAATGATAGGACAATCAGAGGAATGCTAGGACAATCAGAGGAATGCTAGGACAATCAGAGGAATGATAGGTCAATCAGAGGAATGATAGGACAATCAGAGGAATGATAGGACAATCAGAGGAATGATAGGACAATCAGAGGAATGATAGGACAATCAGAGGAATGATAGGACAATCAGAGGAATGATAGGTCAATCAGAGGAATGATAGGACAATCAGAGGAATGATAGGACAATCAGAGGAATGATAGGACAACCAGAGGAATGATAGGACAATCAGAGGAATGATAGGACAATCAGAGGAATGATAGGTCAATCAGAGGAATGATAGGACAATCAGAGGAATGATAGGACAATCAGAGGAATGATAGGACAATCAAAGGAATGATAGGACAATCAGAGGAATGTAGGACACTCAGAGGAATGATAGGACAATCAGAGGAATGATAGGACAATCAGAGGAATGTAGGACACTCAGAGGAATGCTAGGACAATCAGAGGAATGATAGGACAATCAGAGGAATGCTAGGACAATCAGAGGAATGATAGGACAATCAGAGGAATGATAGGACAATCAAAGGAATGATAGGACAATCAGAGGAATGTAGGACACTCAGAGGAATGATAGGACAATCAGAGGAATGATAGGACAATCAGAGGAATGATAGGACAATCAAAGGAATGATAGGACAATCAGAGGAATGTAGGACACTCAGAGGAATGATAGGACAATCAGAGGAATGTAGGACACTCAGAGGAATGATAGGACAATCAGAGGAATGATAGGACAATCAGAGGAATGTAGGACACTCAGAGGAATGCTAGGACAATCAGAGGAATGATAGGACAATCAGAGGAATGATAGGTCAATCAGAGGAATGATAGGACAATCAGAGGAACGATAGGACAACCAGAGGAATGATAGGACAATCAGAGGAATGATAGGACAATCAGAGGAATGATAGGACAATCAGAGGAATGATAGGACAATCAGAGGAATGATAGGACAATCAGAGGAATGTAGGACACTCAGAGGAATGATAGGACAATCAGAGGAATGATAGGACAATCAGAGGAATGTAGGACACTCAGAGGAATGCTAGGACAATCAGAGGAATGATAGGACAACCAGAGGAATGATAGGACAATCAGAGGAATGATAGATTTAATGGTGATGCGTAAATACACATGTATTTGTCAGTGTCTCAGGTGGCACCCACATCTACATACATTTACATGGCTCTGTAGTAATGTCTTTGCATGACTCTGTAGTAATGTGTTCACATGACTCTGTAGTGTTCACAGAACTCTGTAGTGTTCACATGACTCTGTAGTGTTCACATGACTCTGTAGTGTTCACATGGCTCTGTAGTGTTCACATGACTCTGTAGTGTTCACATGACTCTGTAGTGTTCACATGACTCTGTAGTGTTCACATGACTCTGTAGTGTAGTGTTCAAATCCAATCTTATGGCCGTGAGTATTACTACTAGACCACATGGTCTGCACATATTGTTCTTATTGTCATCATAATTTTCATCATGAATAGGTGGTTTCTACCTGACTCTGTCAGCGTTAGATCCTTCCTCGTCGAAGCCCAGGTCTGTGGCTGTGTCGATGTTCAAGTTGAGCACAGGGTTAGCCCTAAGACACAAATACAGGGACAGAGACAACACTGTTAGGCTACCTTACTTCCCTATTCCCTTTGCAAATTTAACACGTGAAATGATGTGACTTTGATGGCACATTTCAAATGCATTGGAAACACGTGCTAAAAACTAAACATGTGTTAAAACTGCGGTCCAAAATATCTTCTCAGGTTTTGGTGAAACATTTTTTTTTTTTTTGTGTCGTAATTACATTTGATTATTAAATTATTATTAAAATATATTAAATTATTCCCCCCCCCCCCCCCCCCCCCCCCCATCATCAATCTTCACACAATAATGAAAAAGCAAAAACAGGTTTTTATACATTTTTGCAAATGAATAAAATATGAAAAACTTAAATATTACATTTACGTAAGTAAATTCAGACCCTTTATAATCAGTACTTTGTTGAAGCACCTTTGGCAGCGATTACAGCCTTGTCTTCTTGGGTATGATACCACAAGCTTGGCACACCTGTATTTGGTGAGTTTCTCCCATTCTTCTCTGCAGATGCTCTCAAGATCTGTCAGGTTGGATGGGGAGCATCACTGTACAGCTATTTTCTGGTCTCTCCAGAGATGTTTGATCGGGTTCAAGTCCGGGCTCTGGCTGGGCCACTCAAGGACATTTAGAGACTTGTCCCGAAGCCACTCCTGCGTTGTCTTGGCTGTGGGATTAGGGTCATTGTCCTGTTTGAATTTGAACCTTCGCCCCAGTCTGAGGTCCTGAGCGCTCTGGAGTAGGTTTTCATCAAGGATCTCTCTGTACTTTGCTCTGTTTATCTTTCCTTCGATCCTGACGAGTCTCTCAGTCCCTGCCGCTGAAAAACATCCCCACAGCATGATGCTTCCACCACCATGCTTCACCTTAGGGATGGTGTCAGATTTCCTCCAGACGTGACGTGTGGCATTCAGGCAAAGAGTTAAATCTTGGTTTCATCAGACCAGAGAATCTTGTTTGTCATGGTCTGAGAGTCTTTAGGTGCCTTTTGGCAAACTCCAAGTGGGCTGTCATGTGCCTTTTACTGAGGAGTGGCTTCCGGCTGGACACTCTACTATAAAGGCCTGATTGGTGGAGTGCTGCAGAGATGGCTGTTCTTCTGGAAGGTTCTCCCATATCCACAGAGGAGTGACAATAGGGTTCTTGGTCACCTCCCTGATCAAGGCCATTCTCCCCCGATTGCTCAAGTTGGCCGGGCGGCCAGCTTTAGGAAGAATGTTGGTGGTTCCAAACTTCTTCCAATTAAGAATGATGGAGGCCACTGTGTTTTTGAGGACCTTCAATGCTGCAGAAATGTTTTGGTACCCTTCCCCAGATCTATACCTCGACAAAATCCTGTCTCGGAGCTCTATGGACAATTCCTTCGAACTTATGGATTGTTTTTTGCTCTGACATGCACTGTCAACTGTGGGACCTTAAATAGACAGGTTTGTGCCTTTCCAAATAATTTCCAATCAATTGAATTTACCACATTTGGACTCCAATCAAGTTCTACGAACATCTCAAGGATGGTCAATTGAAACAGGATGGACCTAAGCTCAATTTCGAGTCTCATACCAAAGGGTCAGATTACTTATTTAAATAAGATAATTTTTGTTTTTAATACATTTGCAAAAATGTCTAACAAAAAAATAGTTTTTGCTTTGTAATTATGGGTTATTGTGGCACTATCCCTATGGTGAATCATGGTGGTTGTAGCATCATATGTGATATTTCAGTGTTTTATTTGTAATAATTTTTGCAAGCATTTCTACCTGGGGTATTGAGTGTAGCTTGATGAGGAAAACATTTTATTTAATACATTTTAGAATAATAACGTAACAAAATGTGGAAAAAGTCAAGGGGTCTGAATAATTTGCACTCTGTGTTATTCTGTAATTATTGTACATATACATTTCATGTAGGGAGTTGGATCCTCCCTATGGGTCCAGGTTAAAACTAGTGCACTATGCAAGGAATAGGGTGCCATTTGGGATGCACCCAATGTGTGGAGTACAGGACTCACCCCTCCATAGTGTACTTGTTGGTTCCAGGCACGACAGGCCCACTCTTCTGATCTCCACCAGTCACCACCATGGCTGCTGAGTTCATGGCTTTAGATGCCTTCAGCTTCGTTCTGTAGCTGTAAAAGTTTACCATCCATAGGTTAGTTACCCATACTTACTAACCCATACTAGTTACCCATACTTACTAACCCATACTAAATAATCCATACTAGTTTCCTGCCATCCTTTTCTCTTTAAATGTAGCAACACGTCTAACAGGGATCACAACCGCAGACCACGTGTAACTACGCCAGCCCAGGACTCGGCTTCTTCCCCTAACAGGGATCACAACTACGCCAGCCCAGGACTCAGCTTCTTCCCCTAACAGGGATCACAACTACGCCAGCCCAGGACTCGGCTTCTTCCCCTAACAGGGATCACAACTACGCCAGCCCAGGACTCGGCTTCTTCCCCTAACAGGGATCACAACTACGCCAGCCCAGGACTCGGCTTCTTCCCCTAACAGGGATCACAACTACGCCAGCCCAGGACTCGGCTTCTTCCCTTAACAGGGATCACAACTACGCCAGCCCAGGACTCGGCTTCTTCCCCTAACAGGGATCACAACTACGCCAGCCCAGGACTCGGCTTCTTCCCCTGCGGGATTCGTCAGAGACCAGCCACTTGGACAGCTGAAGAAAATGTGCGCACCGAAGAATTTCTGAAAACTGTCAGAAACCGTACCAGGGAAACTCATGTGTGTGCTCATCGTCCTCACCAGGGGTCTTGACCTGACTGTAGTTCTGCATCATCACAGACTTCAGTGGGAAAATGCTCACCTTCGATGACCACTGCTATGCTGGAGGAGTGTGCTGTTCACTAAAGGATCCCGGTTTCAGCTGTACCGGGCAGATGGCAGACAGCGTGGATGGCGTTGTGTGTGCGAGTGGTTTGCTGATGTCAACGTTGTGAACAGAGTGCCCCATGGTGGGGTTATGGTGTGGGCAGTAAACACTATTGCATTTTATCGATGGCAATTTGAATGCACAGAGATCCCATGATGAGATCCTGAGGCACATTGTCGTGCCATTCATCCGCCACCATCACCTCATGTTTCAGCACGGCCCCTTGTCGCAAGGATAACTACACAATTCCAGGAAGCTGAAAATTTCCCTGCATACTCACCAGACATGTCAGCCATTGAGCATGTTTGGGATGCTCTGGATCGACGTGTACGACTGCGTGTTCCAGTTCCCACCAATTTCCAGCAACTTCGCACATCCATTGAAGAGGAGTGGGACAACATTCCACAGGCCACATTTAACAGCCTGATCAACTCTAGGTGAAGGAGATGTGTTGTGCTGCATGAGGCAAATGGTGGTCACACCAGATACTGACTCGTTTTGTTAAAGGTACAGTACCCGTCAAAAGTTTGGGCACACCTACTCATTCAAGGGTTTTTCTTTATTTTTTTACTTTTTTCTACATTGTAGTATAATAGTGAAGACAACAACACTATGAAATAACACATTTGGTATCATGTAGTAACCAAAAAAGTCATAAACAAATCAAAACATATTTTATATTTGAGATTCTTCAAAGTTGCCACCCTTTGCCTTAATGACAGCTTTGCACACTCTTGGCATTCTCTCAACCAGCTTCACCTGAAAGGCTTTTCCAAAAATCTTGAAGGAGTTCCCACATATGCTGAGCACTTGTTGGCTGCTTTTCCTTCACTCTGCGGTCAAACTCATCCCAAACCATCTCATTTGTGTTGAGGTTGGGTGATTGTGGAGGCCAGGTCAGGTCTGCATAAGGCCCTAAGCAAATAAGAGAATGCTCACCTAGAAGCAGCGCTCCTAGTGTCCGGGGACTTTAATGCAGGGAAACTTTAATCCGTTTTACCTCATTTAGTATGTCAGATGTGCAACCAGATAAGAAAACTCTAGACCACCTTTACTCCACACACAGAGACGTATACAAAGCTCTCCCCCGCCCTTCATTTGGAAAATCTGACCATAATTCTATCCCCCTGATTCCTCCTTACAAGCAAAAAAAAATCAAGCAGGAAGCACCAGTGACTCGCTCAATACGGAAGTGGTCTGATAATGTGGAAGCTAAGCTACACGACTGTTTTGCTAGCACAGACTGGAATATGTTCCGGGATTCATCCGATGTTATTGCGGAGTACACCACATCATTCACTGACTTCATCAATAAGTGCATCGATGACTTCGTCTCCACAGTGTCCGTACGTAAACATCCCAACCAGAAGCCATGGATTACAGGCAACATCCGCACTGAGCTAAAGGCTAGAGATACCGCTTTGAAGGAGCAGGACACTAAGCTTATAAAAAAATCCCGCTATGCCCTCTCTGATGAACCATCAAACAGGCGAAGCGTAAATACAGGACTAAGATTGAATCCTACTAAATTGACTCTGACTCTTGTCGGATGTGGCAGGGCTTGCAAACTATTACGGATTACAAAGCGAAACCCAGCCGCAAGCTGCCCCATGACAGGAGCCTACCAGACGAGCTAAATGCCTTCTATACTCGCTTCGAGGCAAGCAACACTGAACCATGCATGATGACATCAGCTGTTCTGGATGACTGTGTGATCACACTCTCCGCAGTGATGTGAGTAAAACCTTTAAACAGGTCAACATTCACAAGGCTGCAGGGCCAGATAGATTACCAGGACGTGTACTCAGAGCATGCGCTGACCAACAGGCAAGTAACTTCACTGACATTTTCAACCCCTCAATGACCGAGTCTCTAATACCTACATGTTTCAAGCAAAGCACCATAGTTCCTTTGCTCAAGAATGCCAAGGTAGCCTGCCTAAATGACTACTGCCCCGTCGCACTCATGTCTGTAGCCATGAAGTGCTTTGAAAGGCTGGTCATGGCTCACATCAACATCATCATCCCAAAAACCCTAGACCCACTCCAATTCCCATACCTTGCCAACAGATCCACAGATGATACAATCTCCATTTAACTTCACACTGACCATTCCCACCTGGACAAAAGGAAGACCTAAGTGAGAATGCTGTTCGTTGACTACAGCTCAGCGTTCAACACCATAATGCCCTCAAAGCTCATCACTAAGCTAAGGACCCTGGGACTAAACATCTCCCTCTGCAACTGGATCCTGGACTTCCTGACGGGCCACCCACAGGTGGTAAGGGTAGGCAACAATCCTCAACCTGGGGGCCCCTCAAGGGTAGGTACTTAGTCCCCTCCTGTACTCACTGTTCACCCACGACTGAAATGCCACGCTCGAAAATCTTTATACTCTCTTTGGATAATTCATTCCAATCATTTAAAAGTTAACAGCAGGTATTCTGCATGTAAGTTTAAGTATTTTGGTATGTTCACAACACCATCATTAAGTTTGCCGACGACACCTAGGTGGTAGGCCTGATCTCTGACACTGATGAGTACACAGCCTACAGGAAGGAGGTCAGGACAACAACCTATCTCTCAATTTGATCAATACAAAAGTGCTGATCGTGGACTACAGGAAAAGGGTGGCGAGCCCTTCCCTGCACTGTCACTGGCTGTTGGCAGGGTGGGACGCTACCGTCCCACATATCCCAGAGAGGTTAACAGCAGACTCGTAAATTTCAATGTACTGAGCGCATGTCAAAAAGGCTTTTTACCAAATTACGTACGTATTCACCCTGTACACCCTATTTGAGAAAAACAACAAAACAGAGGCAAAGTCTTCATGTCTTTGTTTAACTTGGGTCAAACTTTTCGTAGCCTTCCACAAGCTTCCCACAATACGTTTTTTGGCCCATTCCTCCTGACAGAGCTGGTGTAACGGAGTCAGGTTTGTAGGCCTCCTTGCTCGCACACGCCTTTTCAGTTCTGCCCCCACATTTTGTATTGGATTTAAGTTAGGGCTTTGTGATGGCTACTCCAATACCTTGACTTCATTCACATTGACAGAGCTGTAGTGGAGCGGGTCGAGAGCTTCAAGTTCCTCGGCGTCCACATCACCAAATAACTATCATGGTCCAAACATACCAAGACAGTCATGGATAGAGCACGCCAACGCCTTTTCCCCTTCAGGAGACTGAAAAGATTTAGCATGGGTCCTCAGATCCTCAAAAGGTTCTACAGCTGCACCATCGAGAGCATCCTGACTGGTTGCATCACCGCATGATATGGCAACTGCTTGGCATCCGACCGCTCTCTCTGCTACCGCACGGCAAGCGGTACCGGAGTGCCAAGTCTAGGTCCAAAAGGCTCCTTAACAGCCTCTACCCCCAATCCATAAGACTGCTGAACGATTAATAAAATGGCTACCCGGACAATATGCATTAGCCCCCTTTATTTACACTGCTGCTACTCGTTGTTTATTAATCATATCAAATCAAATCAAATGTTATTTGTCACGTGCGCCGAATACAACAAGTGTAGACGTTACAGTGAAATGCTGAATACAACAAGTATAGTAGACCTCACAGTGAAATGCTGAATACAACAGGTGTAGTAGACCTTACAGTGAAATGCTGAATACAACAGGTATAGTAGACCTCACAGTGAAATGCTGAATACAACAGGTGTAGTAGACCTTACAGTGAAATGCTGAATACAACAGGTGTAGTAGACCTTACAGTGAAATGCTGAATACAACAGGTGTAGTAGACCTTACAGTGAAATGCTGAATACAACAGGTGTAGTAGACCTTACAGTGAAATGCTGAATACAACAGGTGTAGTAGACCTTACAGTGAAATGCTGAATACAACAGGTGTAGTAGACCTTACAGTGAAATGCTGAATACAACAGGTGTAGTAGACCTTACAGTGAAATGCTTACCTACAAGCCCTAACCAACAATGCAGTTTTTTTTTTTACTTCGAAAAAATACCTACAAAAAAATAAGAATAAGAAATAAAAACAACAAATAATTATCTATGCATAGTCACTTTATCTTTATTTTAATCCTTTATTTACCTAGATGTACATATTGCCTCAATTACCTCGACTAACCTGAGTTTAGTTAAAGTTGAGTTAAAAAAATTATTTCTAGGGTGTTTTGAGATCAAAAATGTACTTCTAGGGTGTTTTGAGTTCTAAAATGTACTTCTACAGTGTTTTGAGTTCTAAAATGTACTTCTACAGTGTTTTGAGATCTAAAATGTACTTCTACAGTGTTTTGAGATCTAAAATGTACTTCTACAGTGTTTTGAGATCTAAAATGTACTTCTACGGTGTTTTGAGTTCTAATAATAAGAAAAATGGCACTTACATCACACAAGTGGTGTTGTTATCATCTACGCATAGTCACTTTAATAACTCTACCTACAGTTGAAGTCAGAAAGTCGTTTAGGACATCTACTTTGTGCGTGACACAAGTCATTTTTCCAACATATGTTTACAGACAGATTATTTCACTTATTCACTGCATCTCAATTCCAGTGGGTCAGAAGTTTACATACACTAAGATGACTGGGCCTTTAAACAATTAGATAAATTCCAGAAAATTATGTCATGGCTTTAGAAGCTTCTGATAGGATAATTGACATAATTTGAGTCAATTGGAGGTGTACCTGTGGATGTATTTCAAGGTTTACCTTCAAACTTAGTGCCTCTTCGCTTGACATCATGGGAAAATCAAAATAAATCAGCCAAGACCTCAGAAAAAAGATTGTAGACCTACACAAGTCTGGATCATCTTTGGGAGCAATTTCCCAGCGCCTGAAGGTACCTCGTTCATCTGTACAAACAATAGTGCGCAAGTATAAACACCATGGGACCACGCAGCCGTCATACCGCTCAGGAAGGAGACGTGTTCTGTCTCCTAGAGATGAACGTACTTTGGTGCGAAAAGTGCAAATCAATCACAGAACAACAGCAAAGGACCTTGTGAAGATGCTGGAGGAAACAGGTACAAAAGTATTTATATCCACAGTAAAACGAGTCCTATATCGACATAACCTGAAAGGCCTCTAAGCAAGGAAGAAGCCACTGCTCCAAATCCGCCATAAAAAAGCTAGACTACGGTTTGCAACTGCACATGGGGACAAAGATCATACTTTTTGGAGAAATGTCCTCTGGTTTGATGAAACAAAAATAGAACGGTTTGGCCATAATGACCATCGTTATGTTTGGAGGAAAAAAGGGGGAGGCTTGCAAGCCGAAGAACACCATCCCAACTGTGAAGCACGGGGGTGGCAGCATCATGTTGTGGGGGTGCTTTGCTGCAGGAGGGACTGGTGCACTACCACAAAATAGATGGCATCATGAGGTAGGAAAATTATGTGGATATAATGAAGCAACATCTCAAGACATCAGTCACAAATGGGTCTTCCAAATGGACAATGACCCCAAGCATACTTCCAAAGTTGTGGCAAATGGATTAAGGACAACAAAGTCAAGGTATTGGAGTGGCCATCACAAAACCCTGACCTCAATCCTATAGAACATTTGTGGGCAGAAATGAAAAAGCATGTGCGAGCAAGGAGGCCTACAAACCTGACTCAGTTACACCAGCTCTGTCAGGAGGAATGGGCCAAAATTCACCCAACTTATTGTGGGAAGCTTGTGGAAGGCTACCCTAAACGTTTGACCCAAGTTAAACAATTTAAAGGCAATGCTACCAAATACTAATTGAGTGTATGTAAACTTCTGACCCACTGGGCTTGTGATGAAATAAATAAAAGCTTAAATAAATCATGCTCTCTACTATTATTCTGACATTTCACATTCTTAAAATAAAATGGAGATCCTAACTGACCTAAGACAGGGAATTTATACTAGGATTCAATGCCATGAATTGTGAAAAACTGAGTTTGAATGTATTTGGCTAAGATGTATGTAAACTTCAGACTTCAACTGTACATGTCGATATTACCTCAACTAACCAGTGCCCCCGCACATTGACTCGGTACTGGTACCCCTTGTATTTAGTCTCATTACTAACCTGTACCCCCGCACATTGACTCCGGTACCGGTAGCCCCTGTATATAGCCTCCACATTGACTCTGTACCGGTACCCCCTGTATATAGCCTCCACATGGACTCTGTACCGTAACACCCTGTATATAGCCTCCACGTTGACTCTGTACCATAACACCCTGTATATAGCCTCCACGTTGACTCTGTACCATAACACCCTGTATATAGCCTCCACATTGACTCTGTACCGGTACCCCCTGTATATAGTCTCTACATTGACTCTGTACCGTAACACCCTGTATATAGCCTTCACATTGACTCTGTACCGTAACACCCTGTATATAGCCTCCACGTTGACTCTGTACCGTAACACCCTGTATATAGCCTCCACGTTGACTCTGTACCGTAACCCCCTGTATATAGCCTCCACATTAACTCTGGACCGGTACCCCCCTGTATATAGCCTCCACGTTGACTCTGTACCATAACACCCTGTATAGAGCCTCGCTACTGTTTTCATTATTGTGTTAAATTTTTCTTACTTTATTTATTGTTCAAGCTAATATGTTCTTACTTTTTAAACAATTCTGCTCTGTTGGTTATGGATTTGTATGTAAACAGTTCATGTTAAGGTCCGTTGTATTCGGCGCATGTAAAAAATAAAATGTTTTTGTGAATCAATCATATGTATCAAACATGCCAGAATACTGATCTAGGATTAGGTACCTATGTTCCATACACTTCAATTAATTATAATCTAAAGGACAGAACTGATCCTAGATCAGCGCTCCTACTCGGAGATGTTTGATACATACGTGCCCAGGTCTCAGCTTACCTCCTGCGGGTGCAGACCAGAGACGTTGTCATGACAGCCAGGACGATGATGAGGCCTGCCACCAGTCCCAACAGAACGAACATGATTGGATTCACCTGCTTCTCTGTCACCACAGTCCCTCCCTGCAACACCACACAGAGTTTAGAGTAGGGTTGCAGAAAATTACGATAATTTTCCCCTAAAAATTCCATAGTTTTCCAGAAATCATGGTTGGAGGAATTCAGAATTCTTTCTTATTTCTTCCTGATTCCGTGAATCTTCCAATAAGGATTTCTGGAAAACTTGGGACATTTTATGAGTTACCAGAATTTTGCTCAGGGGAACATTCCTTCAGTGGACCAAAGTCAGATCTTTATTGCATATTTTCACTACATTAACAAATATAGCATAATAATGTAGTAACATAAAAGCTGGAGGACATTAATTTATATTTATTTATTGATACGTTTAACAATTAATGTGGAAGTACCTATAGCAGAGATCATCAACTTGATTCAGGTGTGCGCCGATTGTTTTTCTGGAGCGTATGGTCGGGGAGCCGGAATATAATAACTAATCATTTATAGACTGCAGATTGACCGCAGGAACCCCAAAACAGATGTAATGCTTGACTAAAACATAATAATTTCAAACCTTGCGACATTTGTACACATCCCTCGTCTCTCTATTATCCGTGGGAATAGTTGGGAACTGATTTCTTTAAATTAAAATCACTTGGAACTGATTTATTTAAATTAAAATCACTTGGAACTGATTTATTTAAATTAAAATGATTTCCTGGTGTTTTTACAGTCTTTTATGTCCAACAATAAAAAAATAAAAAAAATTAACTGTATTTATTTATTTTTTGCTCAGAAAACATGGCGGCCAAATAAAACCACGCACGGGCAAAATTCATCCCACGGGCCACCATTTGGTGAACCCTGCCCTATGGGAATCCTATTCCCTATGTAGTGCACTACTTCTCACCAGAGCCCTGTTCAAAAAAATAGTGTACGACATCAGGAATAGGGTGTCATTTCAGACACAGCCCAAGACAAATCTTTGTTTGGCATGTACAGGGCCAGGGTTGGAGACAATTCAAATTAAACCCAGTGAGTTCAGGAGACGACTTGAGATTTAAAATCCAATAAATGAAAAGCGACATTTGTTTCTTGAAATAGATGTGTATTGTATGTGTGCATGGTAATGGCTAGGCATGAGGGGAGGGACAAAAATAGTTGGATAATAGTTTCTTATAGTAAACTTACTATATCTTTCAGGCCAAATTCAATCTGTAATTTGTACCGTTCCACACTGTTGGATAGAATGGTCTCGGCGGTGTCAGAGTCGAGGGCCGTTCCATTGGCATTCACAAAGTACACCTCCATTACGGTATCGCCAGCCGCCCTGCAAAATAATTACGATTTTTTATTATTTTTTTTATAATAAAACGTTTTTAAAAATATGTGTTTTTCTAAACTACTTGAGCAGTGACACAGACACATAAACTCTCTCTCTCGCTCGCTCACTCACTCACTCACTCACTCACTCACTCACTCACTCACTCACTCACTCACTCACACACTCACACACTCACACACTCACACACTCACACACTCACACACACACACACACACACACACACACACACACACACACACACACACACACACACACACACACACACACACACAAACATCACCTGGAGACTGTCATCAACAGAGAGAAGAAGAAAAACGTTGGTATGTAGTAGTTAGGGTTGGAGTCAATTACATTTCAATTCCAGTCCATTTTGGAAGTACACTGACATTTCAATTCCCAGCGATGCTTTTCAATGAGGAACATGTGGAATTTGAATGAATGGCCAGGAATTGAAGTGGAATTGACCGGGAATCCTGGTAGTCATGTGATATTTATTACCTGATTTCCGTACTGGCTGAATCAGCCCTAATCCTAACTACTTCCACTTTCGTCTGTGTTGCTGCGGTTAGAAGCCTGCATAGGAAACATTTATAAAGTTAATGAATTCATGTATTACCCCATGCTGTGGTTAAACCACTTGTCAACAGGGATGGCCAACGTAATCTCAATCTGAAAATCATCCCACAGCCAATTGTTAAGCCAAATACAAAACCTTTATTGTAGTTTATTAAGTTAGTACATTATTATGCTACATCTGTAATATGGTTAATATACGCAGTAAAGAAAGATCTCTCTTACAGGACAATCTGACTTTTCGCCGCTTGAACTTCTGCCACTGTCTTTGAAAACAAAAGCTCGACTTTTAAGCTCTTGTCAACTGTGAAGATCTGGAGAGGGAAACATGAAACAAAGTGTTACTCAGACAGACAGACAGACAGGCAGGCAGGCAGGCAGGCAGGCAGGCAGGCAGGCAGGCAGGCAGGCAGGCAGGCAGGCAGGCAGACAGACAGACAGACAGACAGACAGACAGACAGACATGCAGATAGGCAGGCAGACAGACAGGCAGACAGACAGACAGACAGGCAGACAGAAAGACATGCAGACAGTTAGGCAGACAGACAAGCAGACAGGCAGGCAGACAGACAGACAGACAGACAGGCAGACAGACAGACAGACAGGCAGACAGACAGACAGACAGGCAGACAGACAGAAAGACATGCAGACAGTTAGGCAGACAGACAAGCAGACAGACAGGCAGGCAGACAGACAGAGGGTAAGAGAGAACGGTAAGAGCCAACAGAGAATGAAATATGTTCACTAATGCAACCATCAATACACCTTTGTATGAATACACAGTGAGTTGTACACCTACCTCCAGTTTGGTTTCGGAGAAGAGTTTCGGTTCTTCAGTGTTAGCTGCCCCAACTGTCACCAAATACTTACCTTTAACATTGATATTTAACACTTCCATGTTCCTACAAAGTTTAAAAAGACCTGTTATTGTTCTGTAAGTCATTTTCGAGGAATCTACCTCATCCATGGGAATAGTGTCAAATAACAGCATAAAACCTAACGAACTGTGTTTCTTAACGGCTACTGTGTTGTTTCTTAACGACTACTGTGTTGTTTATTAACGGCTACTGTGTTGTTTCTTAACAGCTACTGTGTTGTTTATTAACGGCTACTGTGTTGTTTATTAACGGCTACTGTGTTGTTTCTTAACAGCTACTGTGTTGTTTATTAACGGCTACTGTGTTGTTTATTAACGGCTACTGTGTTGTTTCTTAACAGCTACTGTGTTGTTTCTTAACAGCTACTGTGTTGTTTCTTAACAGCTACTGTGTTGTTTCTTAACAGCTACTGTGTTGTTTATTAACGGCTACTGTGTTGTTTCTTAACGACTACTGTGTTGTTTATTAACGACTACTGTGTTGTTTATTAACGGCTACTGTGTTGTTTATTAACGGCTACTGTGTTGTTTATTAACGGCTACTGTGTTGTTTCTTAACAGCTACTGTGTTGTTTCTTAACAGCTACTGTGTTGTTTCTTAACAGCTACTGTGTTGTTTATTAACGGCTACTGTGTTGTTTCTTAACAGCTACTGTGTTGTTTCTTAACAACTACTGTGTTGTTTCTTAACAGCTACTGTGTTGTTTCTTAACAGCTACTGTGTTGTTTCTTAACGGCTACTGTGTTGTTTCTTAACAGCTACTGTGTTGTTTATTAACGGCTACTGTGTTGTTTCTTAACGACTACTGTGTTGTTTATTAACGACTACTGTGTTGTTTATTAACGGCTACTGTGTTGTTTATTAACGGCTACTGTGTTGTTTCTTAACAGCTACTGTGTTGTTTCTTAACAGCTACTGTGTTGTTTCTTAACGGCTACTGTGTTGTTTATTAACGGCTACTGTGTTGTTTCTTAACGACTACTGTGTTGTTTCTTAACGGCTACTGTGTTGTGTTTCTTAACGGCTACTGTGTTGTTTCTTAACGACTACTGTGTTGTTTATTAACGGCTACTGTGTTGTTTCTTAACAGCTACTGTGTTGTTTATTAACGGCTACTGTGTTGTTTATTAACGGCTACTGTGTTGTTTCTTAACAGCTACTGTGTTGTTTATTAACGGCTACTGTGTTGTTTCTTAACAGCTACTGTGTTGTTTATTAACGGCTACTGTGTTGTTTCTTAACAGCTACTGTGTTGTTTCTTAACAGCTACTGTGTTGTTTCTTAACAGCTACTGTGTTGTTTCTTAACAGCTACTGTGTTGTTTATTAACGGCTACTGTGTTGTTTCTTAACGACTACTGTGTTGTTTATTAACGACTACTGTGTTGTTTATTAACGGCTACTGTGTTGTTTATTAACGGCTACTGTGTTGTTTATTAACGGCTACTGTGTTGTTTCTTAACAGCTACTGTGTTGTTTCTTAACAGCTACTGTGTTGTTTCTTAACAGCTACTGTGTTGTTTATTAACGGCTACTGTGTTGTTTCTTAACAGCTACTGTGTTGTTTCTTAACAACTACTGTGTTGTTTCTTAACAGCTACTGTGTTGTTTCTTAACAGCTACTGTGTTGTTTCTTAACGGCTACTGTGTTGTGTTTCTTAACGGCTACTGTGTTGTGTTTCTTAACGGCTACTGTGTTGTTTCTTACTGGCTACTGTGTTGTTTCTTAACAGCTACTGTGTTGTTTCTTAACGGCTACTGTGTTGTGTTTCTTAACGACTACTGTGTTGTTTCTTAACAGCTACTGTGTTGTGTTTCTTAACGACTACTGTGTTGTTTCTTAACAGCTACTGTGTTGTTTCTTAACAGCTACTGTGTTGTTTCTTAACGGCTACTGTGTTGTTTCTTAACAGCTACTGTGTTGTTTCTTAACGGCTACTGTGTTGTTTATTAACGGCTACTGTGTTGTTTCTTAACAGCTACTGTGTTGTTTCTTAACGGCTACTGTGTTGTTTCTTAACGGCTACTGTGTTGTTTCTTAACGGCTACTGTGTTGTTTCTTAACAGCTACTGTGTTGTTTCTTAACAGCTACTGTGTTGTTTCTTAACAGCTACTGTGTTGTTTCTTAACAGCTACTGTGTTGTTTCTTAACAGCTACTGTGTTGTTTCTTAACAGCTACTGTGTTGTTTCTTAACGGCTACTGTGTTGTTTCTTAACGGCTACTGTGTTGTTTCTTAACGGCTACTGTGTTGTGTTTCTTAACGGCTACTGTGTTGTGTTTCTTAACGGCTACTGTGTTGTTTCTTAACAGCTACTGTGTTGTGTTTCTTAACGGCTACTGTGTTGTGTTTCTTAACAGCTACTGTGTTGTTTCTTAACGGCTACTGTGTTGTGTTTCTTAACGGCTACTGTGTTGTGTTTCTTAACGGCTACTGTGTTGTTTCTTAACGGCTACTGTGTTGTGTTTCTTAACGGCTACTGTGTTGTTTCTTAACGGCTACTGTGTTGTGTTTCTTAACGGCTACTGTGTTGTGTTTCTTAACGGCTACTGTGTTGTTTCTTAACAGCTACTGTGTTGTGTTTCTTAACGGCTACTGTGTTGTGTTTCTTAACAGCTACTGTGTTGTTTCTTAACAGCTACTGTGTTGTGTTTCTTAACGGCTACTGTGTTGTGTTTCTTAACGGCTACTGTGTTGTGTTTCTTAACGGCTACTGTGTTGTTTCTTAACGGCTACTGTGTTGTGTTTCTTAACGGCTACTGTGTTGTGTTTCTTAACGGCTACTGTTTCTTATTAACGGCTATTAATTACAGTGAAATCAGAAGTTAAAACATGACTTGCCCGGCCGGACAGCATTCATATACTCACTGAATATTTCCGACGTATTTGTCGTCTTCCTGTGTGGTGACAACTCGAAACACTTGACTGCCCAACTCGGTCGTTCTATTGTTGACGTCATCCCTGAATTGGATATTTGTTATCGAAAATGTAATTAGTCTATTTTTCCCGGAATCACGGTCTGTAGCCTATAAGGGGGAAAGGGGGAAAAAGAAGACTGGAATTCATTACAACTCATATCGCAGCCAAGTCTTCAAGTTAAATGAATTAAATGGTATACTTTATGTTATATTCAAAACAATTCTGCATAGCATGCAGCTGTCCCACTATGTACAGTATAATGATGGCATATTGCTGAGTCTACCTTTTATTAATAAGCTACATTTTGAGATTTAAAAATAAAAAATAGTGCCCTGCCCCGGCACTTGTTTTGCTATACCTTATCAAATAGAAAAATAACTGACGTTGTCCATTTTACACAGTTATACTCACAGTGACACTGGCTATTACTGAGCCTACAGAGGCCGTCTCTGACACCACAACTGCAGAGAGGGTAAGGTAGGTAAGAACACTGTTAAGTCAATCTGGAGTTATATAGATTCATATCATAAAGTAAAATGAATGATCATATATATATATATATATATAAACAAAAATACGATATTCAGATATTCAGATTTACCATACAACGTGCTGAAGTTTAGAAACATATTTACCATATAAGGAATCTGTTGTTTCGAAAGCAGGGGCATTGTCATTGATGTCTTCGATGTTGATCACAATGTGCCCTGAAATTAATTTGAATTGTTAGAATACATTGAAAGATATTAAAGTTACAAACGTAGATATTAACGATACTAATGTTACAAAATGAGGTTACAAATTCCTGGTAACATTCACAGAATTCCCAGGTTTTCCAGAAATCCCAGTTGCAGGATTATTGTATTTCCTGCTTATTCCCACCTCATCCCCAGAGTCGTTCCCAGGGAATCTTTCAACCTGAGCATTTTACAACCCAAAAAGAGCCAGAACCAAACAGAACCAGACGGAGGTACCGACCTGGTGTTGCGCTGTTGTTCTCCCCTTTCTGGGTCAACTCATCCACCACCTGGGCCTCCAGCTCAACCTCGTCACACTTCTCAAAGTCGATCACAAACTCCTCGTTCAGCATGATCTCCCCTGTGGGCTCCAGGATGAACCAGTCCTCTGGGCAGGGCCCGAGAGTCAGGGAGCCGTTACAGCGGCACTTAGTGGAGACCAGCTGGTAGACCAGAAAGTGATTCTTGTCCAGGTCCACCCCTTCGAATCTCCCCACGGCTCCAGTGATAGTGGTGTTCTCCTTTATGTGCAGCGGGCCAACGGGCTTAAACTGGGGCCTCTCATCATTCACATCCACCACAATCACCTCCACGTTTACAGTGTCCTTCATGGATCCCAGGTCCATGGCCTCCACATCCAGGCTGAAGGTTTTGAAGCTGCTCTCGTAGTCCAACTCGATGTCCGGGTCGACCGTGATGTTGCCGATGTAACCATCGGGTTCGTCCTTGAAGGTTTGGATGATGAATTGTCCGAAGCTTCCGCTGACTATGCTGAAGGAGATGCGGTTGTGATCGATCGTTTGGTCCAAGTCCACCGCCTGGACGGAGCCCACAAATTCAGCTGTTGGAGGAAGACAGAAAGAGACGGCTTTATGTTTTTCAATTCATGATTATCTAGATGTTTTTGGTCGATTATTAAACAATTATTATCAACAAAGCAAGTCAGTTAAGAACAAATTCCACAATGATGGCATGGTAAGTGGCGAGAGGCATGTTTTTTTGGCGGGAGATAGCTTATGTTTGAGGCAATGATCAATGTTTTTCTGAGGAGAAGTAGGGACTAAACCACATCCTCCCTCAAAATTTTAATCGGGGTACTGGCGGCAAAATGTCTGAATTCAACAACAAGAAACATGTGCTTACCTTTCTTCCCCTCCTCCACTAAGAATTTGTAAGACTTTTTTCGAAACTTCGGTGTGTTGTCGTTGATATCCTAGGTTGGAAATTAGAAGACCAGTGAAGCGTTACAATTTACAATTTATGTTCATGATACAAGGTAATGAAGCCTTCCTCTTACTTCTGATCACGTCAAGAAGACACCCTTACACATTAAACAATCTGTCGGGAGTTCTATCCAGTCGAAAAAGAGATACAAAGTCTGGGTCCACATGCATAAAGATTCTCAGATTAAGAATGGTGATCGAGGATCAGTATTTCCTTCTAAATCTAAAGATAAAAGTCTAATAAAATCATATTTTATTGGTCGCACACATATATTTAGCAGATGTTATTGAGGGTGTAGAGAAATGCTTGTGTTCCTAGCTCCAACAGTGCAGTAGTATCTAACAAGTCAAAACAAGACACACAAATCTAAAAGTACACGAGTGGAATTAAGACATTTATAATATTAGGACAAGCAATATCGGAGTCCTGAGGATAAATACAGTATATATATATGTACCAGTCAAAAGTATGGACACACCTACTCATTCAAGGTTTATTTTTTATTTTGACTATTTTCTACATTGTAGAATAATAGTGAAGACATCAAAACTATGAAACTACACGTATGGAATTAAGTAGTATCATTTAAAAAATATATATATAAAACTAAATATATTTTTAATTCTCCAAAGTAGCCACCCTTTGCCTTGATGACAGCTTTGCACACTCTTGGCATTATCTCAACCAGCTTCATGAGGTAGTCACCTGGAATGCATTTCAATTAACAGGTGTGCCTTGTTAAAAGTCCATTTGTGGAATTTTTATTTGAGCCAATCAGTTGTGTTGAGACAAGGTAGGGTAGGTATACAGAAGATAGCCCGATTTGGTAAAAGACCAAGTCCATATTATGGCAAGAACAGCTCAAATAAGAAAAGAGAAACAACAGTCCATCATTGCTTTAAGACATGAAGGTCAGTCAATCAGGAAAATGTCAAGAACTTTAAAATTTTCTTCAAGTGCAGTCGCAAAAACCATCAAGCATTATTATGAAACTGGCTCTCACGAGGACGGCCACAGGAAAGGAAGACCCAGAGTTACCTCTGCAGCAGAGGATAAGTTCATTAGAGTTACCAGCCTCAGAAACTGCAGCCCAAATAAATGCTTCACAGATTTCAAGTAACAGACACATCTCAACATCAACTGTTCAGACTGTGTGAATCAGGCCTTCCTGATCAAATTACTGTAAAGAAACCACTACTGAAGGACACCAACAAGAAGAAGAGACTTCCTTGGACAAAGAAACACGAGCAATGGGCATTAGACATGTGGAAGTCTGTCCCTTGGTCTGATGAGTCCAAATTTTGGAACCACCAAGACTCTTCCTAAAGCTGGCCACCTGGCAAAACTGAGCAATCGGACGAGAAGGGCCTTGGTCAGAACCAAGAACCTATTGGTCACTCTGAAAGAGCTCCAGAGTTCCTCTGTGGAGATGGAAGAACCTTCCACAAGGGCAACCATCTCTGCAGCACTCCACCAATATGTTTTTTATGATAAGGTGGCCAGATGGAAACCACTCCTCAGTAAAAGGCAAATGACAGCCCGCTTGGAGTTTGCCAAAGGCACCTCAAGGCTCTCAGACCTTGAGAAACAATATTATCTGGTCTGATGAAACTAAGATTGAACTCTTTGGCTTGAATGCCAAGCATCATGTCTGGAGGGAACCTGGCACCATCCATACAGTGAAGAATGGTGGTGGCAGCACCATGCTGTGGGGATGTTTTTCAGCAGCAGGGACTGGGAGACTAGTCAGGATCGAGGGAAAGATAAATGTAAAATGCAAAGTAGAGAGATCATTGATGAAAACCTGCTCCAGAGTGCTCAGGACCTCAGACTGGGGCGAAGGTTCACCTTCCAACAGGACAACGACCCTAAGCACACAGCCAAGAGAACGCAGGATTGGCTTCGGGACAAATATCTGAATGTCCATGAGTGGCCCAGCCAGAGCCCGGACTTGAACCCGATCGAACTGTAGAGACCTGGAGAGACTCTGGAGAGATCTGAAAATAGCTGTGCAGCAATGCTCCCCATCCAATCCGACAGAGCTTGAGCGGATCTGCAGAGCACAATGGGAGAAACTCCCCAAATATTGGTGTGCACAGCTTGTATCATCATACCCAAGAAGACTCAAGGCTGTAATCCCTGCCAAATGTGCTTCAACAAAGTTCTGAGTAAAAGTGTCTGAATACTTATGCAAATGTAATATATATACAGTGCCTTGCGAAAGTATTCGGCCCCCTTGAACTTTGCGACCTTTTGCCACATTTCAGGCTTCAAACATAAAGATATAAAACTGTATTTTTTTGTGAAGAATCAACAACAAGTGGGACACAATCATGAAGTGGAACGACATTTATTGGATACTTCAAACTTTTTTAACAAATCAAAAACGGAAAAATTGGGCGTGCAAAATTATTCAGCCCCTTTACTTTCAGTGCAGCAAACTCTCTCCAGAAGTTCAGTGAGGATCTCTGAATGATCCAATGTTGACCTAAATGACTAATGATGATAAATACAATCCACCTGTGTGTAATCAAGTCTCCGTATAAATGCACCTGCACTGTGATAGTCTCAGAGGTCCGTCAAAAGCGCAGAGAGCATCATGAAGAACAAGGAACACACCAGGCAGGTCCGAGATACTGTTGTGAAGAAGTTTAAAGCCGGATTTGGATACAAAAAGATTTCCCAAGCTTTAAACATCCCAAGGAGCACTGTGCAAGCGATAATATTGAAATGGAAGGAGTAT
Source organism: Oncorhynchus mykiss (assembly GCF_013265735.2). Lineage (NCBI taxonomy): Eukaryota > Metazoa > Chordata > Actinopteri > Salmoniformes > Salmonidae > Oncorhynchus > Oncorhynchus mykiss. The sequence goes on from NC_048578.1 coordinate 39,237,099, forward strand.
CAGACCACTGCAAATCTACCAAGACCTGGCCGTCCCTCTAAACTTTCAGCTCATACAAGGAGAAGACTGATCAGAGATGCAGCCAAGAGGCCCATGATCACTCTGGATGAACTGCAGAGATCTACAGCTGAGGTGGGAGACTCTGTCCATAGGACAACAATCAGTCGTATATTGCACAAATCTGGCCTTTATGGAAGAGTGGCAAGAAGAAAGCCATTTCTTAAAGATATCCATAAAAAGTGTTGTTTAAAGTTTGCCACAAGCCACCTGGGAGACACACCAAACATGTGGAAGAAGCTGCTCTGGTCAGATGAAACCAAAATTGAAATTTTTGGCAACAATGCAAAACGTTATGTTTGGCGTAAAAGCAACACAGCTCATCATCCTGAACACACCATACCCACTGTCAAACATGGTGGTGGCAGCATCATGGTTTGGGCCTGCTTTTCTTCAGCAGGGACAGGGAAGATGGTTAAAATTGATGGAAAGATGGATGGAGCCAAATACAGGACCATTCTGGAAGAAAACCTGATGGAGTCTGCAAAAGACCTGAGACTGGGACGGAGATTTGTCTTCCAACAAGACAATGATCCAAAACATAAAGCAAAATCTACAATGGAATGGTTCAAAAATAAACATATCCAGGTGTTAGAATGGCCAAGTCAAAGTCCAGACCTGAATCCAATCGAGAATCTGTGGAAAGAACTGAAAACTGCTGTTCACAAATGCTCTCCATCCAACCTCACTGAGCTTGAGCTGTTTTGCAAGGAGGAATGGGAAGAAAATTCAGTCTCTCGATGTGCAAAACTGATAGAGACATACCCCAAGCGACTTACAGCTGTAATCGCAGCAAAAGGTGGCGCTACAAAGTATTAACTTAAGGGGCTGAATAATTTTGCACGCCCAATTTTTCCGTTTTTGATTTGTTAAAAAAGTTTGAAATATCCAATAAATGTCGTTCCACTTCATGATTGTGTCCCACTTGTTGTTGATTCTTCACAAAAAAATACAGTTTTATATCTTTATGTTTGAAGCCTGAAATGTGGCAAAAGATCGCAAAGTTCAAGGGGGCCGAATACTTTCGCAAGGCACTGTATATATATTTTATTTTTTATTTTTATCAATTAGCAAAATAATCTCAAAACCTATTTTTTGTCATTATAATAAGGGGAATTGTTTTTTAATCCATATGAGAATGTGGCTGTAACACAACCACATGTGGAAAAAAGTCCAGTGTAATTCCTTGAGGGCCGTTGTGGTATCAGCTTGAGGAGGAATATACACGGCTCTCTTGGGAGGTAATGCGGTCGGCATTTGATTGTGAGTTATTCTAGGTTGGGTGACCAAAAGGACTTGAATTCCTGTACATTACCACAATCACACAATGAGTAGTTAATCATGAAATATACACCTATGCTTTTCTTCTTCCCGGAGAGTTCCTTATTCCTGTCTGCGCGATGTACTGAGAACCCAGCAGGCTGTATGGACGGGGACAGTATATCCAGAGAGAGCCATGATTTTGCCAAACAGAGTATGTTACAGGCCCTTATGTCTCTCTGGAAGGAGATCCTCGCCCTGAACCTGTCTACTTTATTGTCCAGACTCCAACTCTGGGCCTGGTGATTGGGGAAATGGGCCAAAAAAAAGGGGGACAGAGCAGCTAACCTCCACAGAGGCTGACTGCTCTGCCCCCCTTAAGGACAGTGGAACTATGGACCTTCTCTGGAAGGAGATCCTCGCCCTGAACCTGTCTACTTTATTGTCCAGAGACTGAACATTAGCGAGTAATATACTCGGAAGCGGTGGATGGTGTGCACGCCTCCTGAGTCGGACTAGAAGTCCACTCCGAACACCACATCCATTGGCGGCGTCTTGAAACAGCCTCAGGGATAAGTTAAATTGCATTGGTTGAGTACGAACAAAAGGATCCAATCCAGGAAAGTCGTATTTCTGGTCGTAACGCTGGTGAGTTACTGCCGCTCTGATATCCAGAAGTTATTTCCGGCTGTATGTAATAACGCAAAACATTTTCTGGGATAATAATATAGGATTTTTTTTTTTTTTTGAACTAAAACATAAATGCAAAGTTGTTTAGGACCTAGTAACAGAGGTGCCAAGGGGGACATGATTCTAGATCAACAGTCCTACTCTGAGACGCTTTGTAAATATGGGCCCAGGTACCAATGCACCCTGTCTGTGCACTTGTTAAAGGTTTGTGAGGGATGGACAGTGATCTTACCTCCACATTGATGATGACTGGCACCCATGTGGCCAGTGGTGGACTGCCTTTGTCAGTTGCTGTCACATTTAACTTAACCTGCCCATTATCCTTGGCCTGCATGGCCTCTCTGTCTAGCGGGCCATTGTTCTCCAACCAGCCTGTGGTGGGGTCAATGGTGAATTTGTCACTGTAGTTACTGTTAACTATTCCATACACAATCTCGCTGTTGGGCGGCTCATCTCTGTCAGTAGCCTGCAAACGAGGAGAAGAAAAAAATTCACCAACAACCTAGAAGCAGCACAGAGGTCTAGAAAAATTCTGAAAACTTTCTCCCAAATTCCTGGAAGATTCCTGAAATTCAGTACAGAATAAGCAGGAAATCTGGAATCCTCTGACCTGGATTCTTCAAAAAACCTGGGACTTTTTGGAAAGTTACTAGAATTATCCCGGGTCAACGGGTCTATGGGTCTCTGCCATAGACTAGCATGAGGCTCAGCTGTAGACCGTTTTAACCCTTTGGTTACTGTGTGTAGAGCAGGGGTCTCAAACACATTCCATGGAGGGGGCCAGTGGCTGCTGGTTGTTGTTATTTCCTTTCAATCTTTATCAAATGAAGTCTTAAGACAACCAGGTGAGGGGAGTTCCACACTTGACCTGGAAGCTCTCAGCCCTCCATGGAAGTAGTTTGACACTCGTGTTGTAGAGTAGGGGGTTTTCAAATCTATTCTTGGGTTCCTCAAGCGTTCTATGTTTTTTTTATTTTCAATTAAGAACAATTAAGAACAATTTCTTATTTACAATGCTTATTCCACACCTTATTCATCTAATAATAAAGTCCTTGATTAGGTGAAACAGCTGAGCTTGTTCAGGGCTACAGCAACATCATAAAATGTCTAGGGGGTCCCTGAGGAGAGGTTTGAAATACACTTGTATAGAGACAGATATTGACCTGTACTTGAATTCTTAGGTTTGAGCCCTCTTTCACATAGTCGATGTAGGATTCTCTGTTGAACTGTGGTGTCTGGTCATTGATGTCTGTCAGTGTGATTTCTAACACAGCGTTCCCTGTGTTGTTGGTCTGGTCTCTTGCTTGCAGAGTTGGAGAATACAGGGAGGTGACCTCTCGGTCGATCAGTTTGCTGTTTGTCACATAGATCCTCCCTGTCATTGCATTCACATTGAAGTACTTTAGTCTGAAAACCAGAAATCTCTTTTAGTAATTAGTTCTCATGTATTGGGTCTCGTTTCACAAACTTTGGCACCTCATGTCAGACAACATCAAAGTTGATATACTGTATATTGTTTAGGTTTTATGAAAGCCTCTTATATAAAGCAAACTAAATGAATGAAGTATCATATAGACATAAGAAAACCCTGGAATGGATCACAATACTGGAAACCCTGGAATGAATCACAATACTGGAAACCCTGGAATGGATCACAATACTGGAAACCCTGGAATGGATCACAATACTGGAAACCCTGGAATGGATCACAATACTGGAAACCCTGGAATGGATCACAATACTGGAAACCCTGGAATGGATCACAAGACAACATACAGTGATAATGGAATGTAGTGTACGTACATGCTGTCGGGAAGAAGTCTGTATCTGATGTTATCAACATCCATAGTGTCAGGATCGGTTGCCTGGAGAGAAGTAGAGTTTTTGTGATTGTACTTCCAATACATTTAGCAGCAACAAATCAAAAATACACTGAGACAAGAACCCAAGTCAAAGGACTTTTGATTCACATTTTATTACGAGTGTCTTTGTTAGATTTACACCCAGCAGTGCGACCTGGGTTGTTGAGTGAGTTAACACTCGATACTTCAAGACGCTGTTCAAATCAAACACAGAGAGCATTGCACATTGGTTGAATTTCAGGCAGAATGGTAACAATAACATAGACCTACTGTTAGAATGGTAACAATAACATAGACCTACTGTTAGAATGGTAACAATAACATAGACCTACTGTTAGAATGGTAACAATAACATAGACCTACTGTTAGAATGGTAACAATAACATAGACCTACTGTTAGAATGGTAACAATAACATAGACCTACTGTTAGAATGGTAACAATAACATAGACCTACTGTTAGAATGGTAACAATAACATAGACCTGCTGTTAGAATGGTAACAATAACATAGACCTACTGTTAGAATGGTAACAAATAACATAGACCTACTGTTAGAATGGTAACAATAACATAGACCTACTGTTAGAATGGTAACAATAACATAGACCTACTGTTAGAATGGTAACAATAACATAGACCTGCTGTTAGAATGGTAACAATAACATAGACCTACTGTTAGAATGGTAACAATAACATAGACCTACTGTTAGAATGGTAACAATAACATAGACCTGCTGTTAGAATGGTAACAATAACATAGACCTACTGTTAGAATGGTAACAATAACATAGACCTACTGTTATCGTGTCCACAGTGGTTCCATTAGGACTGTGCTCATCAACCTTGAGGATGTAGACTTCTTTGGGGAACGTGGGGCTGTTGTCATTAATGTCTTTGATCTGAATGGTGACTGTAGCTGTGGAACAGCAGTCTGCTGTGTTGGAGTGATCCTTGGCGATAATCTGTACAGAAAAACAACCACGATTTAACCTCAAGTTTTAATCACAGACTTTCGGACGGAGTAAGAATGTTGTACTCTGTGGTGAACATCAGTACGTAAACCTCAGGTTATTCCCAGCTGTGCACTGTTTGGTGAAGAGAGTGCCGTTTGAGACAAAAAAAAGTGTTGGTTTTGAAAATGGTGATATGATCCGTCAAAATAATACTTTTGGGGTACAATGTGTTGTTGATCGTGCAATGTCATTATTCACGTTCTGCAGCTTGACCACCGTCCTGGTAGAGACCGTTCAATGTCTCTTGCGTGTCCGCAGTTCACCTGGCTATAAACGTGTGTCATCTCCTTTAGCGTAAGTAATCAACCTGTTTGTAATGGATCCTAAGTGTGTTTGCTTGGCGTCTTAAAAAACGACTCAAAAACCTGTTTCAGCCTAAGCTGGGATAATTCTGACATTGGACACACTCCAAACCACTTAGTTTGTCTGGTTGAAATCTTCAATTGACTTGTCACACATCTTCTTTGAAAATGTTGTCAAATGTATTTGAATGATTATGATAACAAGGTGGTCCATGATGATTTTTTGACAATGGTGTTTGTCTTTGGTTTCAGTCAGTCAAATTATAGTGAAGACATTTCCCACATTTACGTGGACATAGTACCTTACTTTTGACCTTGATCCTTATTGGGTCCTGGTGAAAAGTAGTGCACTAAATAGGGAATAGGTTGCCATTTGAGACTCATACCTGGATAACCATTGATGTTTTGGTCTCGTAGTCCACAGCCTGGGAGTTCTTGACCATGATCTGAACCGGGCTTTCTGAGTAGGCAATCTGTGGCGACACACTGAACGCATCCTTGTCTGGTCCAGCAAGACTTAATTCGAATTTTCCATTATCTCCCTACATCCGAATACAGATGTTGATCAATTTTCTGGCCTGAGTAAACTCAGGTCCCACATGACTTTGACGCTGTTTTTTTTTACATTTTTTAATAAAAAAACATATATTTTGTGATTAGTATTGCAAAATTCCAGTACATTTTCAAGTAATCCTGGTTGGAGTGTTTTAGATTTAGTTTATCATTATTCCTTTCCCCTCTCCTAACTCTGGGAATCTTCCAACCAAGAGTTACAAAAAAATATAAAAATAAAAAAATGTCCAACCCTATTTCTTAGAAAGGACTGACCTGATCCAAATCTTTGGCTCTGATGTTGAGGTCGTCGACTGGAACACCCATGGAGGAGTGTTCAAAGATGTTGGCCGTGAAGCTGCTGGCCTCCGCGCAGGGCTCCACACCACAGTCGTAAAATCTAGGCTTGTTGTCGTTGATGTCACCGATGGTAATCCGCACCTCAGTCGAGGTGTGTGCTTGGGTCCCCAGAACGCTTGGATGAACCTCGGTTGCCTGGAATTTTAGTTTTTATTAACAGTGGGGTCAGACTGAAATTAAAATATTGTCTTTTGGATAAATGACTTTTGGAAATTACGTAAAAGATTTAAGCAGTAAGAGTATACCGTCACTTTAAGGGCCACAACATAATTGATGTCCAACAAAGCCTCTCTATCAATATCACTTTTGACAGATATGATTCCATCGTTGGCCGTGATGTCAAACAGGTCATCGGTACCTGCAAAAATAACAAAACATATATCACAGTCCAATCTTCATCATTATTCCAACAATTTTTGAATGAAAAACAACAACAACAAAAATCTTTATTTTTTTCAAGAGTTGTCAGCACAACGGCAACGGACAGCATTTACGCTGATGTTCTGCTAACAACCTGTAATGAGCAGACGTTCAGAGAAGTAGCTATACTCACCTTCAATGCTGTAGGTGATGTCATCGTTGATTCCTGAGTCCTGATCAATTGCAACCACTTTAAACACAGACTGGCCCTGAAATGAAAGGCAGACGGTAGAGTTCAGTTAAAGGCTGACGTCAACAAAGGCTTTGTCCCCTTTGGCATCCCAAATGTAGTAAATGGTCCTGATCCAAAGTAGAAAATGGCCCTGATTCAAAGTAGTAAATGGCCCTGATTCAAAGTAGAAAATGGCCCTGATTCAAAGTAGTAAATGGCCCTGATCCAAAGTAGAAAATGGCCCTGATCCAAAGTAGAAAATGGCCCTGATCCAAAGTAGTAAATGTCCCTGATCCAAAGTAGAAAATGGCCCTGATCCAAAGTAGTAAATGGCCCTGATTCAAAGTAGTAAATGGTCCTGATCCAAAGTAGTAAATGGTCCTCATCAAAAGTAGTAAATGGCCCTGACCCAAAGTAGTAAATGGTCCTGATCCAAAGTAGTAAATGGTCCTGACCCAAAGTAGTAAATGGTCCTGACCCAAAGTAGAAAATGGTCCTGACCCAAAGTAGTAAATGGCCCTGATCCAAAGTAGAAAATGGCCCTGATCCAAAGTAGAAAATGGCCCTGATCCAAAGTAGTAAATGTCCCTGATCCAAAGTAGAAAATGGCCCTGATCCAAAGTAGTAAATGGCCCTGATTCAAAGTAGTAAATGGTCCTGATCCAAAGTAGTAAATGGTCCTCATCAAAAGTAGTAAATGGCCCTGACCCAAAGTAGTAAATGGTCCTGATCCAAAGTAGTAAATGGTCCTGACCCAAAGTAGTAAATGGTCCTGACCCAAAGTAGTAAATGGTCCTGACCCAAAGTAGTAAATGGTCCTGACCCAAAGTAGTAAATGTCCCTGATCCAAAGTAGAAAATGGCCTAGATCAAAAGTAGTTAAATGTCCCTGACCCAAAGTAGTTAAATGTCCCTGACCCAAAGTAGTTAAATGTCCCTGACCCAAAGTAGTAAATGTCCCTGACCCAAAGTAGTAAATGGTCCTGATCCAAAGTAGTTAAATGTCCCTGACCCAAAGTAGTAAATGTCCCTGATCCAAAGTAGTAAATGGCCTAGATCAAAAGTAGTTAAATGTCCCTGATCCAAAGTAGTAAATGTCCCTGACCCAAAGTAGTAAATGGTCCTGACCCAAAGTAGTAAATGTCCCTGATCCAAAGTAGAAAATGGTCCTGACCCAAAGTAGTTAAATGGCCCTGATCCAAAGTAGTAAATGTCCCTGACCCAAAGTAGTTAAATGGCCCTGATCCAAAGTAGTAAATGTCCCTGATCCAAAGTAGTAAATGTCCCTGATCCAAAGTAGTAAATGTCCCTGATCCAAAGTAGTAAATGTCCCTGATCCAAAGTAGTAAATGGCCCTGATCCAAAGTAGTAAATGTCCCTGATCCAAAGTAGTAAATGGCCCTGATCCAAAGTAGTAAATGTCCCTGATCCAAAGTAGTAAATGTCCCTGATCCAAAGTAGTAAATGGCCCTGACCCAAAGTAGTAAATGGTCCTGACCCAAAGTAGTAAATGTCCCTGACCCAAAGTAGTTAAATGGCCCTGATCCAAAGTAGTAAATGTCCCTGATCCAAAGTAGTAAATGTCCCTGATCCAAAGTAGTAAATGTCCCTGATCCAAAGTAGTAAATGTCCCTGATCCAAAGTAGTAAATGGCCCTGATCCAAAGTAGTAAATGTCCCTGATCCAAAGTAGTAAATGTCCCTGATCCAAAGTAGTAAATGGCCCTGATCCAAAGTAGTAAATGGCCTAGATCAAAAGTAGTAAATGGTCCTGACCCAAAGTAGTAAATGTCCCTGATCCAAAGTAGAAAATGGTCCTGACCCAAAGTAGTAAATGGCCCTGATCCAAAGTAGTAAATGGTCCTGATCCAAAGTAGAAAATGGCCTAGATCAAAAGTAGTTAAATGTCCCTGACCCAAAGTAGTAAATGGCCTAGATCAAAAGTAGTTAAATGTCCCTGATCCAAAGTAGAAAATGGCCCTGATC